>NC_080019.1:211486470-211789501 GCF_030020395.1 Manis pentadactyla | reverse complement strand
GCGAGCTCCCTGAGAGCTGGGACTGAGTCTCTTTTGATCACCACTGTCTTCTTGGTCTCTTGCCCACGCCTGACACTGAATGGGTACTCAGACATTTAAGAAAGAGTTAAAGAGAGAGTGTAAGAAAACAGGGAGAGATGACAATGGAGAGCAGGAAGAAAGGACGAGAGGAAGGAAGGGATTTTTAGAAAGGAAGACAGTGCAGGGCAAAATGTTATTCCCTAAACTGCAGCCTCATGCTATACTTCCTACAAGAGTTAAAAACAGAATTAATGAAAATAACAGCAATAACTATTGCATAATAACAATTGTGTACTATGTACTATTTTCACAGTTAATTCTTAAAACAGTTGAATGAGGTGGTGTTATTATGTCCATTTTACAGATGAGGAAACTGAGGATAGCATGGTCAAGTAACTTGCCAAAGTGACACAGTTATGGAGGAAAGAAATGAAAATCACACCCAGACAATGTAATCCAGAGCCTGTACCATACTATTACATGTGACATTTTAATTTTTAGTTCAAAAAGTACTACAGAAAGCTTGCAATGAATATAAACTACTGAAGGCAGACTGTACTGTATTACAGGAGAGTAAAAGGAGGCCTATGAATACCCCCTTCTAAAAGTGCATTTACAAAAGCAAACAGGGAGGTGTGCAGTATGAGGTCCCTAGATGGAAGATGTTGTAATATGTTAGCAGCCTGCTTTCCTATAAATTTCATAAATAATTTTTGCAAATATTCGATTAAAAAAGGAGGCATTATTTAAAGACATGGCCAGGTAAAATGACAAATGGCATACCATTTGAATTTCTCTCAGGCATGCAAGTTTTAGCTGAATAAACATAAAAGAAATCAATCTACATGGTGCAAATGTGGGGGAAAAAAACTCCAAAACCTATGTCAGCAATAATAAAAGGCATCTACTGTTCTAAAACAGTCAGCTCATTGTAAATGGATATCCAGACCAGAAAGAGAAATGCATGATGGGAAAGCCAAGAACCTCTTCCAGTTAGTTCTAAGCTGTCAACATTAAATTAAGGGTATACTCTCTGGTAACGCAGTTTATAAAAAGATTGTAAGACAAAGTGAATAGAGAAACCCTAATAAAGATGAACTGCTTTTGTCCTCCTGTCTGTGGTCAGCAGCAATTCCAGAACTCAGCATGATTTTCACATATTAATTATCCTTTGAAAATTCCAGGAAGCAATATTTATGTTGTGATGACACAGGCCATACCTGCAAGGAAATTGTCAGCACAAACATCATAAGTGTGTGTCAGCACAAACATCATGAGTAAAAGTTGGGAAAAATCAGGGGCCACTCCAAAATTAGCTGCATCATTTCCTAACTTCAGCAACCTTAGTTTAAGATGTAGCAAAACAAAGAATTGGAGATTATTGGAATCTTGAAGATCATCTAATCAAGAAGTAAAATACTAGGGACTCATGGGCCAGATCTGGTCCAGAGTCAGATATGTTTGACTTGTTTTTTTTTTTTTTTAAGTTTGAAATAGTTTGCAACATTTAAAAATTGGAAAACTCTAATGCTGGGCATAGAAGCCACAGAGCATAAATCTGCAAAAAAGTAAAAAGCTAACCTTTTCAAACAATATTGCTTCTCTCTCACTTGCGAACTTTACATTTCCCTGTATGACCCCGGAAGATGACTGGTTAGCCAGAGACGGGTAAGATTCCTCAAGAGAGGAACAACCTAAGACAGGCACAGTCGCAGGGGGGCCATCAGGTGAGAAATTGGGGATCAACAGAGGTGAGGCTTAGAACCTCACCCCCCCTGTTTTGAGAGAAATCTTTTGCATCCGTGGATGTTTTGTTGCCCTTGTCTAGCTTGGATTAATACTTAGTCTATAGGCACACACCTGATCATCTACATTTGCCCTCTTACAGCACCAAACTATGTTTTCTACCTTTATCTTGCATCTACCTACCACTTCAGCATTTTATTAAAAAAAATAATAATAATAAGGGAGAAATGTGGGATTCACATATAAATCAAGTATAAAAATCAAACGAATCATAATTGACCTGATTGTTTATAGTTTATGATGCGTGATCAAAAACGAAAGTTTCTGTGATGACTGCCCTTGCACTGTTCACCATGTAAGAACTTGTTCACCATGTAAAAACTTGTTCGTTATGCTTCAGAAGATTGAAGACTGTTGAGAATTAGGCATGGGGTTGATTAATGATTGTGCATGGAGTCCCCTATACAGAATTTTATTGTTGTTAACAACTATATGATCAATAAATATGAGAGATGTCCTCTCAAAAAAAAAAATTGGAAAACTCTAAAAATTGGAAAACCTGGATTTCTCTTGAAAATGTGAAAGATCAGATAACACTTGATCCTTCTTCCTGAATGGAAACAATATGTTGGATTAAGAAGAGGTGATCCCTTCTAGATAGGGATGCATCAGAGATAAGTACAGTCTCTACCAGTTCCCAGTATCTTGCCCTCATCTACCTTATTCACTAATAGTATTGGCCTAGTCTCTGTGGTCTAACCTTCTTATTTTACAAATAAAATTGAAAGAGTCTTTGTGGTTTGACCAAAATTATAGAAATAGGGACAGTGTTAGGATTGGCTCTAGGAACCAAGACTTCTGGAGTTTGAGTTGAGGGTATTAACATCAGTTTCAGGGGCTCTCTGGAATTTAAGAAAGACCTATAAATACCCAGAGCATTCAATCTACTGTTCTCTTGTGGCTCTTAGTACTTCTTACCTTACATCAGAGTTATTTCTATGTGCTGAATTGACCCTTTATTCATTTACACACTTAGTAGTTACTGAACATTGACTACATGCCAGACATTATGCTAGGTACATAATGGGAATATAGCAATGGACACAATTTTGCATTCTGCTGGACAAGAAAGATAGATAGACAAGTCTTAGCTCCTGACTATCCTGCAAGCCTTTACAGGCAAACTCCATCCCAATTTATTTTTGAGCTAACACCCAACATGACAGCATAAACATGTAAGTGTTCAATAAAATACAAAATAAATAAAGGAATGTGCCCTTAATTTGTTTTTCACAACAAACCTAAGAAGGAAGCATGGCAGAGATTATCTCCTTTAGCCAACAAGTAAATCATGACACTGAGATTAAGTGATTTGGCTATAGCTTGTAAATGACAGAAAGAGATACATGCCCATCCATCCCTAATTAAAACACACATCTTTCTGCAAAACCGTTATACCAGCAAGTGTCACAACTCAGCATACCAATACTCTATGAAGAATACTACTTCCTGTGAGCATATTTCACTTTTACTCTGTCACACTGATTCTAGTTCTAGATTAATTGCTGATTAGCTGTATGATTTTGGATAAATCAATTAACTTACTGATTCTCAATTTCTTCATTTATAAAATATTAGGTTGGAGAATATGAAGTCCAGTGCTCTTCATTTGGGTAAAATTGAATAATGTTTATGATACAAAGAAACAATTTTCTCTGTTTATTGAAGTAATGCTATGGATTTATTCACTTGTTGGATTTATGCTTTTAATAATAATCTCTCTAGAGCTTATTGTGTACTGGCAGCTTAAATAAACTATAGCTAATACGACTTTATAATCAGACCATGATAAATTTTTACAGACACTCAATGCCGACTCATTTTTAACAGAATAATGATGGTTCCAATGTGCTGATTCTCACTTTATAGGAGCAACATTGGAATGAAAATATCAGTATCTTATTATATTGTTTTAACTATATTGATTTCACTTTGACTTACAATAAAAATGAAAAACCTTTAACTATCAAGTTCTTTTGTAGTTTGCTTAGTGAACATAAAGATCACCTCTTTTCATTTTGTAGCTCTTCAGTAGGTATCTTTGAAATGTTGCCAATTTATTGCAATGGTATCTATTAAATTGCTGTAGAAGCACATGAAACCAGGATCCTATTTTCCTTCAAAGCTACTTAACATTAATATTTTATATGGAAATTAGAGAGTTATATAGGCTCTGGAAATCTTACGATATTATATTTTATTATGCACAGCGAAATGCTGATAGATGGGAAACTAGCTGGAGGTTCTTCAGGTCATAATTTAAGATGCTTTTAACTTCCACATAATATCTTGGAAAATATCCCACATATACATATCCCACCTTAGCATTTCATACACAGTTTTCCTCTTGGTGCTTTGTGGGAAGGGCCTATGTAATCCTTAGAGCAAAGGACCTGATGAAATATGATTGTTCTCAAAAACTATCAAATATTAGAAGTCTAAGTATGTGCATGGGCAGCTTCTGTGAAAGATATACCTTAACCTCTCCCAAACTAACTAGTTTTTAAGTCAGGTCCAAGTTTTTAGTGCAGCTAATTTGTTCACAGGTCCTATTCTAAACAAAACTATATTAAAAAAAAATCAGCACCATTTTTCATCTATCACCAATCCTTTTGGTTTTTGTCACATTCCAGAGACATTGTTCAATCTTCCTAGTAAATCACAGTTCCTTTGTCATACGTGATGTTGTTCTTTGTTCATTGCTGAGAAACAAATTTTTCTCTACTTCCATGAGATACTGCATTTTGAAACTGGACCACAGGGACTGCACGCAAAACAAATGTATTCCTATTCATGAATTTTTCCAGTCCCACTGTCATTGCCCTAGATAAAACCAGGTAACAGCCTTACTGGATTCATTGTTTTGGCAGTGTTATAACTCACATTTATCCCTAAGCTCACAGTCAACCAGAAATAAACACTCCGATTTATTGAATAACTTCAAATAACTTCAAATAACTTTTAAAAAGTACTTTTAAATGTGTACTTTAAAAAAGTAACTAGCTAGCAGAGGTTGGAGACAGAAAAAAATGCAGTGTGCTTTTCTGTAAAAATTGACAAAACTGGGCTTAGAAATAGACTGCAGGAAGGGATTAGAAATAGACTGTAGGAGTAGAGAAACAGGTGTACTTGAAGTGGATGGGTGGGTGAGGATGTACAGATGCTGAAAGCTGCAGCTGTTGCTGGTAGAAATGTAAAATGGTGGAGCTGCTTTGGGAAACCTGGCAGTTCCTCAAACACACACAGAGTTATCGTGTAATTTAGAGGTCCACTGCCATCCAAGAGAAAACAAAACTTACGTCCACGGAGAGACTGGTACACAAATATTCACAGAAGCAGTATTCTCAATAGCCAAAAGATGGAAACAACCCAAATATCTATCTGCCAGGTGGTGGAGAGAGAAAGTGGTAGCATATCTCTACAATGGACTATTAATCAGTAATAAAAAGTAACTAAGTACTGATACATGTTACAGCATAAATGAACTTCAAAACCATTATCCTTTGTAAGAGAAAACAGGCATGAAAGAACATTATATTATTCCATATATATAAAATGTTCCAAAAAGGCACACGTATAGAGACAGACAGTAGAAGCGTGATGACTTAGGTTGTGGTTTGAAATGTGTAGGGGCTGTCAATGGCATGCAGTGATGGAAATGTTCTCAACTAGATTAGGGTGATGGTTGTACAACTGCAAATATACTAAAATGTATTGACTTCTACTTAAAATGGGACATTTTATGGTATGTAAATTATACTTCAATAAAGCTGTTCAAAAGAAATTGAATGGATGGACAACCTAGTGAATTACAGAATAGTAATGCAGAAAACCTAGATGCATCTCTAACTTGCCAGTCACCTGTTGTCTCAGTTTCTCAATCCAAGAATGTGTTCCTTCCCTCTAATTAGGGAGAAATGCTAGAGGTGTAACAAATGTAAAACATCTTTGACGATTAAAAAAACAGTGTGGGGGTGGGGCAGTGTGGTGTGGACTGTAGAGGCTTGAGGACAGGATCCCTGGCTTCTATTACTGTCCATCAGTCAATAACTGGCTATACAACCAAGGACAAATCACATCCCCTCACTGGCATTCAGTTATTTAATCTTTAAAGTGAAAGCCCAGCAGAACTGATTTGCTGTGCTCACCCACCCACAACGTCACAGAAGGAGTTGGCTCAGGCAGCCACAGCTGAGAGGATGAAGGGATACATCCCTTGGGCTAAGCCAATCAGATTCTTCTCTTAGACATTTGGCTCTGGGACTCTGGAGCAGTAACTGTGTGAAGTTAAGAGAAAGTCATCTCTACGATTGTCCTTAGTCCAATATTTTGGACCATTGATAATATTAGGAACACCGAAGAAAACAATCCATAGTGAACAGCAAGAAAATAAAGCAAACCTGGAGTAGAGGCAAAAAATTTTGAGAGACGGTGGCAAAGGTAGACTTAGTATCTGCCAGGATTTCTGGTTTCCATGAGAGCAAGCAATGCTCTGTATCCTGTTTTTGGGTTCCATGAAACCTGTTTGAATCCTTATAATAATGTCCAATTTTCTTGCTCTAATTTGAGAAACCTCTGTTCCTAGCAATCAAAATAATTGCGTCCAGAGAAGAAGCCATTGCCCTAAGTGATTTCTACAGTGTTTCCCAGCACTTATACTTTTGTTTAAACATGATGTTACATCCCAGCATGTTCTTAGCATCCAAGCACGGCAATAAGATGACTCCCTCACAGATGATTTACTAATTTCCCCATTAAAAGACATTTTCTCTTCAATAAAATTTGTCTTGAACTGACCAACCTAAAATATGCAATGCTGAAATACACATTAGTATGTGTCAAGATTAAAGTACTCTACAAATGAGTTGATTTTTTAAAAATTATGTTCTTTAAAAACATTGGGTAATGGTACCACTGAAATAGAAGAGTTTCTAACTTTCAAATCATAGAAACAATGTTAGCCATTGCCATGAAGAAAAGGGGATCTCTGAATTAGAGCTGGGGGAAGATATTTTCTAGTATGTGCCAAATAAATATTTGGAAATAACTTTTGAGTGAGTCTAATGCAATTGTGTAACCACTGTACCTCATTTCAATCCCTGTATTTCAGTGTAAGCATGAATTTAAAAATTAAATAAACCAAGGTAAAGCGTGGGATTCTGTGATCTACAATTGTTAGCAAAAACACCCCTCAGTAATTACTCATTTCAAAGGGACTCCTTCCAGTTCCACCACCCCTATTCTCTTGGTCTCTGTAGTTTCTAATCCTTGAAATAGTGTAATAGCTCTCAAGAGAGGAGGTCAAAACTCTGGTGATTAAAATCCAACTACACCATTCTGTTTCACTCCAACTTCATAAAATGGATTTTTAGAATGGCAGGCAAATGCAAATTGCCACATTATCCCATTTTACTGGGTCTAAATGATTTTATGTGCCTTCCAAAGAAGGAGCTAATGTGCCCCATAAATAAAACTACCAAAATTTAAAGCCTCCAGCCTGTTTTCACACCAGACCATCCACTCTGACTTCATAGCTAGACTGTAAGTAGGAAATCAGACATTCTCACTAGCCACACTGAACCCTTGAAACTATCTTTACTATCCAACTGAATCATGAGAATATAGAATAACCACAGGTATTTTCTGGGCATCATACAAAAATACTTGGAACACAGCACACTGAACTTAAAAAATCTTGCTATCAATTTTCTATATAGCAAAATTCATTTATGCTCTGGAGCAGTCATTCTCAGCCATGTGTGATTTGTCTCCCAGGGGCACCTGACAATGTCTGAGGACATTTTGGTTGCACCAGATTAGATGGGGAGGATACTACTGGCATCTACTGGGTAGAGAATGGGGATGAGGTTGAATATCATAGGTCCAAAATTTGGTTCAGATATCAGGACTTACGACACACACAAGCACACTAAGAGGGTATGAAAAGGTTTATTGATTACATAATGAGGCTTCCTGGACAGAGCAGGACAGATATCTAAGCCACTCTGAAGATGGCTTTGGTTTTTACTGTGGTTAGGAAGTGAAGCTTGGGTGAGGATGCCCACCCACAGGCCTGGGTCTGTCTGATCTGAACTTCCCTGCTGGAGCCAAGGGAAGGAATGCCCTAACTGTCTTAGAGTTTGTTCAGATGGGGGCAAAAAGGCAGTGGTGAGTGGTGGGATTTGAAAGTTATCAGTGGTCAACCATCAAAAATGGAGTCAGATTTTTTTATTATACAAGGCAGCCCCCAACACAAAGATTTTCCAGGCTCAAATTTTAAAAATGCTTAGGTTGAAAGGCCCCATGCTGGAGTTGGGGTAGTCTAACCCAAGCTGTATCGAGCTAGTGGCTGGGTAGATTCTGTGGGTGCCTCTAGATGGCACCCCTCAGCACGCCTGTGAGGGTGCTGTCAGGCTGCTAACTGCTGCTGGAATGCACTTGGCCACCAAAGGAAACCACCTCACCCAAGGTAATGCCTCATCCCTGGGAGCAGCCCACAACCAACACCTGGTTGCGGGGTACAAAGGCCCAGCTCCCTGCCTCGATTTAGAACAATCTGCAGGGCCATCCAAGCTCCAGGGGTTCCCATATGGGTTGACTGAGACCTCTGTTGTCATTGCATCTCTGTTCAATTTCTGCTGTCCGCTCCTGCCTCCCTCTCACTCCCACAGGTGTTGTTCCTCTACTGTACTTCCCACTAAACCCACTGCACAAAAATTTCCATCTCAGAATTTGTCTCCCCAGGAACTTTGTCCCTTTCTTAACCTGACCTAGAGAAATAAAATTTACATTGTAACTAGGAATATATATGTATATATGTGTGTTCTCTCTGTATAAATAAACTTAATTTTCACAAACCAATACTAACCATTTAAGGGTATATTCTGATATTTTCTATTACAGTGTACTTTATTTATTTTTTTTTACTGCTGTCCATGAGCCAATGCATGGATCTCACAACCTGCTAATTGGTCTTGAATTACAGACTGAAAAGCATTTATTTAGATGTAGAAATAGATTAACACTTTTGGAGGATGATACTTTTAAAATGAAACTAATTATTTCCCCCCCTTACTCAATTTGATAGGTCAATTTGGATCCAAAGACCTAATTAGTTCTATGTGTATAGGCACAAAGTAGAAAAGCTCATCCATAGACCACTCTTAAGGAACTGTGTCTCATTACTTTCAATCATGTTTTGTAAATTCAACTAAGGCTGAAAGATTGTAAGGCATTGCTAAAACCTGCTCCATTTATAGTCTTGTCATTCATTCTTGCATCATTAGAACAAACGGCTGCAACGCTTGAATAGTTTATTTTCGTAAGGAAATGAAACATTCTGAAATATTTTTTTAAGTGCCACCTTTTCTGAGAGAGAGCAAAGAGAAAACTGCATACAGGTTACAACAAAGAAGTTTTACTAGATAGGCTTTAAAATATTGAAAAAGTGATTAAAAAGATGAAGAACTGATATATGGGCCTCTTATCTTATAAATATCATTTGTAAGTTTAGATAGAAGCTATTATCTCATAATGATATAGTGCCACCTGGATGGTGGATTCATGAGAAACCTGGGGAAAAGTCACACCTAAATCACTAGAAAATGACATTGATAATAAGAATACTAGAGATGCCTTAGAAATTGCCCGATGCCTTCCTTTTACAGAGGGAGAAACTGAGGCCTAGGTAGTTAAGTGATATACCTTAGGTCACATGTCTGAAAGGCAGCAAAGCTGGAAGAAGAACCTAAATCCTGCTATTTCATCCTGACCCTCTTCCCACTACATCATGGGACTTCCAGCAGTGAGATTTCCTTTTTATCAGAAAGAGCTTGTTCTTGATGATTTCCCAGGAGATTTATTCAAATAACCTCAAAGGAAAAGGTGTTTTCCAATCAAAATGTGCCTATCACGCGGCTTGCTGCCAACTTTCAGATATTTTGACACCTCTAGAACCACCTCTAATAGAGGCAGAAGTTTACTTCTTACTGCTTTTCTTTTGATAAAACAGGCAATTCCCAAATCTATTCTCTCTTCTGGAAATCCAGAAAAACTGCTAAAACCTGCTGTGCTTTATTCTTTGAAACATAACTGAGTCCTTGGCAGTGAAAAGAATTTAGTAAGATTTTGGCATGATGTCTTGAGGAAATTATGCCTTATTTGCTCATTTTGCAGGTGTGTGAGCTAGTGTAGACTCTTCAAGTCAAGATCTTAAGGAAGACCTTATTCTAAATGAGCCTTATTTTATTTTGAATCGCCCTTTCCAAATTCCTACCTGATGCTTTCACAGGCTTTTTAAGTAAATCCCTTTATCTCTTTTGGATTTCAGGAAATCCTGCTGGTTGGACCCAGGAAAGCAAACAGTTTTTGTTAAGTAAATTTCAGATCTTTAGCAGATGCTAATGAGAATGTTTGCTATTAGAGCACGTGTAAATATTTCATGAAAAGAATGCTTGCCTAAAATAAACATTTCAAAATGATCAAATGAAATTTTTATTTAGAAGTACCTTTCTCCAAGGAGTTCAGAAATGCTTTTTAAACACTTGCTTGATCTTGAATCAAGTAACTTGATTTTTTTAGCTTGAAACTATCGAGATACATCTTTTCCATTGTATCTTATGACTGAACAGAGATTCTATTCAGGGGAAAATGTTGAGATTTCACAAAAACTTTGCAGGAATAGTCTGAGAGTCTGGAAATCTAGAGGCCTGGCCTTTGGTCCCCTCTGTGCTATTAACCAGTAGGTGACCTTGAGAGAGTCAGTGCACCACTCTTTGTCCTAAGACCCGGAGATTGGCCTGAAACTTAAAGAAACTGTCTAGTCTGATTGATAGGGATTTATTTAGCCCTGAAGGGCTGAGGACACTTCGAGAGTATCAGCATTTTGAGTCTCTAATTGTTTGTGGTTAATTGTACAAAGGAGCTATGCAACTTATTTGACAAACTCCATTCCATTCAAAACAAAGCCTAATATTCCATTTCTCTTTTTTGCCTGTTTACAGTTTCAGTCCAAAATTCTAGTTGACACAAAGAATCCATAGAATGTGAGGTTAAGAGAAAGAAGTGGGTTCAAATCCTAGCTCCTTTACTAACGAGCTGTGTAGCAGTAGTGAGATTACCTACCTTCCCTGACCCTCCATTTCCTCATCTGTTAATTGGGAATAATAACACCACCATGACAAAGTTGTCAAAAGCACTAAAGGAGGTAAGATGGTAGAGGAATCTCGGGATATTTCACACTGACACATTTATCCGGCTCATGGGGAACTAGAAGTAATCATTTCCAGAATGAGTTTTCAGGGGGAGAAGCATGATTAGAAAAGGTGTTGAGAATAATAATAATGTTCATTTGAGAAGAAAGGGGATAAAGAGAACCTAATGGGAATAAGAAGACTTCATAAATGAAGAGAAAGATGTGTTGTGTGGATCAGAATAAGGCAGGTTATAATAGAATGAGCTGAGCTTTCAAAGGATCCTACTTGATTTGGAGAATGAAATTATGGATCCTCAGTAAATCCACAAGCCACTGAATGTTGACATTCTATGAAATGACAAAAAAATCCGTGTGCTCATGAGAATGACTGAGATTTTCTTTAAGTAACAGGCAGGAAAAAAAAACTGAATAAAATGAAACATTAGTTTTCCACATCATCACTAAAAATGAAACAGGAAACAATGATTTCTGAATTCTAAATGCTACTTCTTTAACATCATAATTAATAACGTATTATCTTGGACATGATACAAATCCCTCGTTCATTTATTTGGCATGTAAAGACCATCAACCATATGCCAAACACTGCGGTGGACACAGAGAAAAACAATGTGGGTAAAAGTCCCTGATCTCTAGAATTCTAGAATCATCTATCACATACTCCCAAAAGACATACAGAAACCCTGCCCAACTTTTCTGTTGCATTATGTGAACACCTGTAACATGCCTGGGTACTGTGTTAAGTGTTTTCTGTATTGTATCATTTACCCTGACAGATGCACTTCTGCCTCTGCTAAAAAATGACAAGGTACTCTCTAACCCAAGGCCATACTCTACTTGTGAACAGATGCTGTAACCAAAATCTGCATCCCTTTAACTTAATCCCTCTGGAGCCACACTGTATGACTGCTAATTCTTTTTCCACATGTCAGCTGTTCAATGGGTGTCAGCTAACAAACACCCTCATATCATCTCCAGATTAACTATCCCCTTTCCAGAAACTTCACCATGTTTAACTTGTTTGTGACTATATCCCTAGTACTTTGGACATAAGAGGAATTCAAAAACATTTTTGCTGGATATAAAATCCTAGCCACTAACTGAAATGTCCTACAGTTTACTGATATCCACCCAGAAGATAAAAATTAGAAATGAGCACACTCTTCTGGGTATAGTTTGACCACTGCAAAGTCCATGCCATCCCCTTGAATCCAACAAAACATTATCTTTTCTGGCAAAATGTCACTCATTCAGCTTGAATATGAACTTAACTCAATGCTCGTAGAAACATTTTTACAGGCAAGACTTGCCAGCCCCTCACTTGTGCAGGTTTTTTGTTTTTGTTTTTGTTTTTAATCTAAACACAGGTCTTTACATTTATCCCTGTGATTTTAAACTGCTAAATCATTTCCAATTTGCTGGTTGGCTGGTTTTCTTTAAATCTCCCATGTGGTTTATAACATGATTTTTTTTTTGCAATGAAGTTGATAAACAATATTGGTTTCAGATATACAACACAGTGACTTGATAACTGTGTACATCACTATATGCTTGCCACAGTAGATGTAGTTACCCCATTGTCCTACCAAGATGTTACAAATATTATTGGTTAAATTCTCTATGTTTTAAAAACTGAAGGGACAAAACAGCAGCAGACTCACAGAACCCAAGAATGGACTAACAGTTACCAAAAGGAAAGGGACTGGGGTGGATGGGTGGGAAGGGAGGGATAAGGGGGAAAAAGGGGCGTGATGATTAGCAGACATAATGAAGGGGGCAGACACGGGGAAGACAGATAACACAGAAAAGACAAGTAATGATTCTATAACATCTTACTACACTGATGGACAGTGACTGTAATGGGGTATGTGGTGGGGGCTTGATAATGGGGGAATCTAGTAACCATAATATTGTTTAAGTAATTGTACATTAATGATACCAAAATAAAAATAATAAAAAAAATAAATAAAATTCTCTATGTTGTACTTCCGTTCCTATGTCTAATTATTTTACAATTTTCAGTTTGTACCTTTTTATCCTCTTCAGTGATTGCACCCATCTTCTCATCTCCTTCCTTATAATAACCAATGGTCTGCTGTCTATATTTGTGGGTCTATTTCTTCTTGTTTGTTTTTTATATTTCACTTTAAGTGAAATTATGTGGTATTTGTCTTTCTTTGCCTGGCCTATTTCACTTAGCATAATGCCCTCTAGGTCCATCCATGTTATCACAAATGGCAAGATTTCCTTATTTGTTATGGCTGAATAATATTCCATTGTGTATATGTACCACTTCTTTGTCCATACATCTATCAGTAGGCTCTTGGGTTGTTTCTATATCTTTGCTATTGTTATAACTGATTTCTATTCTCTCCTAATTTTAGTCCTCCCCCAAAAATCTGATTGGCAAGTTTTCCACATGTTATCTAAATTATTAAAATTTTGAACAAAGCACAGCCTGAGCAGAATGAACCTGCCACAAAGCTGATGCTGATAACACATTCAACTTTTGACTTCCAAATACATCACTATCATTTGTCAGATATTTCCCTCAGGATATTATATAAATATTTACTAAATGCTTTGCTCAAGTTTAGTTACCCCGGAGAGCCCCGTTCCCACTGTAACAATCCCAAACTATACTTAAGTATACTTGGAGGGGGTGAAGACATCCTATATTTCTGTTCCTCTATTGTTTATTGCATAAATTTTACATCCTGAAATCTTAAGGACTTCAAATTTTGAAACTAATCCCAAGATTCTCAAGACTCAAAAGCCTTAGTTTTTTGTATTCAAAAGTACTTTCTCTGCTTTTCTGCTATATTTCCCCCTTACCTGAGGTAATGAATGCTTATGATTAAAAAGAGAAAAACAGTTTGTTCAAGGAAATGGGTCCCTTTAAAGAGAACTCCAAGGAAAACCTCAACATATCAAAATATTATCTGGCTATAAATAGGTTGAGAAACCAATCTCCCTCATATCTGGTTAACTTTTCTTCCTGTTGAAAGAATCTCAGTGTGTGGGCTGAATGTCCACTGAGACTTTCTGTACAACTATGTAGTAGTGTAACTGAATAATCATGGGATTGGCATTTCTTGGTATTGCACACTGGTTGAAGATTAACATGAAGATTAAACCTTACATGAATTAAACTTTTTGGGAACTTTGCAAGAAGGAAAATGATAGCTCTTTACAAAGAAAAGAATTATTATATTTATTATTTTGCTTTTAGAATCACTGACAAATTTAGACTTTTGGAATATGTTGTCTTTATTTGTTCAGACTTTACCATCTGTTAGTATAAAAAAATCTATTTTTCTTGGGGGAAAACCTAACATCTATAACATATGTTTGCTTAGAAGATGTTTTTTTTTTTTTTTTTGAGATGTTGGAATAAACCACAATGTTCTCTTTCTATATCATCCTTTCATGAGGATTTCCAGAGTTCCTTTTAAGGTACATTTTTTTTTTTAATATTTAAAGGGAGAATATACATTCAACAGATGATTGAAATTTTACCATGTGCATTCACCAAGGGATATGTAAAGGTCTTACTCTTGAGAAGTTTACAATATAATAAGGAACAACATTGAGGTCACTCAAGATTAGTAATTATCTAACACAGCAGGTTTAGAAGCTTATTTATTTATGTATTATATCTAATTAGTTACGTTATTGTGATGCTAGCCCTTTCTTTTTAGACCTTACAATATAAAAATAATGAAAATTTTGCTACTTTTTAGTATTGGTTGAAAAGTCCATATCAACACTTACATTCTTCCTGAAAAGTCTTTTATGATTAAGATCCTCAGCTGTATAGTAAGCTAACCAAGTTTTTCTATTTTGACTCATTATATATTTTAATGAAAAACAGGATACCCCAAAGCTCAATAATATGTAATTATTAGAGTGATTTATTAAAAATAATATCTCATGAAAGCAGTATTTCTAACATAAATTATTTAAAAGCCCTCTTGTAAGCTAAGCCTTTTCATTGTTGTTATGAATATAATATCACTTATTTTGGTATAAATCAAGGATGATAAATAGGAAATTATTATGTTTTTAACCATAAATATTCATGAGAACTTGCTCCTTATCAATCTGTTCATCGGTCTTTATTTTAGTCCACATTGCTTTCTTTCCACCCTTCCCAATACTTCTGCTAGAAGCAAAGGGACACAGTCAATTTTGCAGGCTTTATGTTTTTTCACTGCTGAACCAAGTGAATGTGCATAACTTTGAAGGAAAAAAAATTTTGTGGTGAAGGAAGAGCTCACTGATGATAAATGTTTTACTTACTGATTCAGATGAAAATTGGAATAAATGATAGGTTTAATAATATTGCTCAAGAACTACCAGCTTTCTGCAAATATTAGCAAAATGACATACAATTGCCGGAGCTAGATCTTTCTCCACTTAGAGATATTTAAAAACTGTTGTCCCTTGAGAATAAACTAATTGGCATTCTTCTCAGTCTAACGTATTTTTAAAAAGACATTTAAATAGAAGAATAAAAAGGGAGTCCTCAATTTTTTAACAATTTTCCCTTATCACTCCTTGGTATTATCATCACTCACAGATGAAAGTCTTACTTTCAAGATAGGCTTAATATTTATTATAGACCAAGAAGAAGACACAAGATTTTATCCTGGGTTAGGCAAAAGGTAATGCAATAATTAGAAATGTATAATACATTATCTCTTATTTGGTTTTCAATAGAAGGAATGGGGTATTCTGGTTAATCCAGTAAGAGAGGTGATATTAAGAAACCTATAGAATCCTAGTAAATTTTTCAATTTTACTACATTACAACTCTTATAGGACTACAATGGCTGCTTTAGGACATATTTTAAGATTTTACAGTACCTCAGAAACATTATTATGTCACTGACATGTAACTCATTCTTTCACATAACAAATATTGACTGAGTGTTTATTGGGTGTCAGGCTACATGTTAGGATACAAATACATGTAAGACATGACCCCTTCTGTAAAGAAGCTTCTAGTCTGAGAGGAGGAGACAGACATACAAATATATACGTCCTGTAATATGTAAAATATGGTAGCTGAATTTGGATCTCCCTAAAAGCAGACTCTGTTAGGAAGACATGGGTAGTTTATTTAGAAGGAGATCCTAAAATCACAAACGAGCAGGTTACTATATGAACAAGTGAGGCTCAATTCCACAGGGCCTTGGGAGGAACCGGGTACAGCACACCTCAGAACTGACCTGGTGAGGGATGAGTAAGGTGAGGTTTCCATCATGCTCTTCCTCATTGGCTGGAGGTTGTCTCTGGAAGTTCTGGGCTATCGGCTAGGAAACACCCTTAGGCAGAGTGGCAGAAGCGGGAAGGCTTTGAGGTAGAAAGGCTTCTGAGGAGGGAAGCCATTGGCATGCAGGGGGAACTGTCCACCACAGGTGCAGGCAGGCTTTGAGGTAGCCAAGAGCATGTGGGATGTAGTACCAATAGCCTCTGCTACAGATGATGTTGTAGAAGTCAGTTACTGTAGAGTGGAGAGCCAGAAGAGGGAAGAATCGGTTCTACCTGATGAGTCAGGGGAGACTCCACAGGACAGCAGGAACCTAAGCAGAGTAGCTTTTCTTTGGGTAAATGTAAGGGAGTGACGTGGAGGGCTACTACTTACTTGCAGAGACATATAGTGGAATAAGATATTACAGAGAGGTCAGTGAGCATGGAGTCCTACCTCTACTTGGCTGTGATCAAATTCACTGCTTAAATAAATGTATACGTGCTTTTGCTTAGGTAGATACATTCTCAATGGGCCAGTTTTCAAAGCCAATGTGGACGTTTCAAGCTATTGACTATACAATGGACAATTTCCTGTGAGAATTATGGAAACGACTGCTTTACTTCTCAACTTTGGCTTTGACCAAAAGATGTGGAGGTGGCATCAGGAAGCTGAAAGCAGACAAGCAGACAGACTAGAGGTTGACCACAGGAATTCTGCAGGTACTGAGACTTCAGCAGAGAAACTAAGTCCCAGGAGAACAGAAGAGGGCAGGTGATGCTTTGGTCTCATAGAAAATGGGAACCTGGATCAGTCTTCAAGGCAGGTACTACAAAGTAGAATAGAAGTAGAGACCAGAAGCACTGTTCCTGAAATTGTGATCCAAATAGGAAAGGGGAAACAAAGCAGGATCCCACTGACTAGAACTGAGGCACCAAGACAGCACAAGAGCAGCAGCAACAATGATAGACCTAGACCCCTAAGCTATAAAATTACTGTGCCTTCATTTCCTTAGAAACTAAGTCAGCAGTTTGGGAACATTCATGAGCACAAGAATCATTTAGCAGGCTTGTTTCAAACATGCAGGTGTCCTAAGCTCTAACCTTGCCCTGTCCACATATCACACTTCTACAGATTTGGAGTGAAGTCTAGGAATCAGCATTTTTAACAAGACTCTCAAGTGACGAGGATGCAGGTGGTCGATCTGTGCACTATGTGATAGGAAACAATGAATCAAGGTAAGGGTGAGGCCAGCGTCTGGAAAAGGAAAGAGCCTCAACTGGCCTCGACAATGTTTACAGTAGGGTGATCAACTCATCCCAGTACAGATCTTCCTTGACTTACATTGGGTTACATCCTGATAAACCCATCATAAGTTGAAAACACCCTAAGTTGAAAATGTGTTCGGTACACCTGACCTACCACACATCGTTGCTTAGCCTACCCTGCCTCAGACATGCTCACGACACTTTCATCAGCCTTCAGTTGGGCAGAGTCATCTAACACAAAGCCTATTTTATAATAAAGTGTTGAATATCTCATGTAAGTTATTGAATACTGTACTGAAAGTGAAAAACAGAATGGCTGTGTGGGTACAGATGGTCCCAAGTTGCTTACCTGGTGGTGGTGTGACTGACTGGGGGCTGCGGCTCGCTGCCACTGCCCGGCATTGTGAGAGAGGATCATTGCGGCATATGGGTAGGCCAGGAAAAGACCAAAATTCAAAAATCAAACTATGGTTTCTACTGAGTGCCTATCCATTTCAGACTAGCATAAAGTTGAAAAATTCTAAGCTGAACTACTACAAGTTGCGGACCGTCTGTGTACCCAAAACGATCTCAGTTTCAGCATAGAAAGTGCTATGTCCCAGGAAACCATGCTGTCTCTAGCATACGGGGAAGTTCTGCCGTGCCCAGTAGCTCACTGAAGACCTATGCATCATCACCTCAGTTCTCTGCAACCCTGGGGACTGCGTATGGCGCAAGCATTTCTATTCCCCACACACACTTTATGTTACTCCTTTCTTGAGTCAAATATGTGATATTTATTCAGGTAAGATCTGAAGGTTAAAACCTCATGAGGTCCTGGGCTGAAGGTCCTGCTCCCAGAGGTCATGTATCTACCCCAAATTCCCTCATCCTCATACCTGGAAATAGAGGATCTCCAGAAAATGAAAGGTAACCAAAGAAGAACAAATATAAGGGCAAACTAGTTTTTGGGTGACTATATAAATATCCTAACATGTGCAAGGCTGACTCTGGGGCCAGGTACCTGGGCTGTATCACTGCTCCATCACTTACAAGGACATATGAACTTGGTCACGTTACTTCTGCTCTGTGTGCCTGTTTCTTCATCTGTAAGGAAGAAATAATAATAATAACATTAATAATCATAATAGGGACTACCTCATAGAATTAAATTAATCGACATATGTGAAGCACTCAGGACAGCGTCTGCACACAATATCACTCCATAAATGGAAGTTATGATGATTATTAAAACCCTAATATGTAAGAAAACTCCAAGTCATTCAGTTACTTGTATGAATTACACTAGTCTTTCAGCCCTCAAGCAAATTAAGTTGTAACATTCAAAGTCACTTTATACAAAGAAGCTTCCTTTCCTATCACCTAAAATATCATGTGGAACAATCCACCTTGTACTTCAGTTTCTCTCTGGTGCTGGTGGAAGGAAGGATGAAATCAGCCCCTACAGGATGTTTAATAATGTTTAATAGTGCACCCGAAGTTGGGCCAGAACCTCCAGTAAGCTCGCAAGCGCAGGAGGAGCTTGGAAACACTTCAAAGCCTGCTGACACTCAGATTGCTTCTGATGGTGGGTGGATTAGTATTGGTGGTCTGTCCTTAGCCACACACTTCACCTCCGTATGTCTCAGCCCTCTTCACCTTTCCCTCTGACTGTGACAATGAGAATATTGAAATCAATAAGGTCACTCTCCTTGCTGCAAATACTCAAGTGCTTGGAAATGAAAAATGGTTCAGAAGGAAGAAGCCAAGGCAGAGACAGGGAGGGCAGGGGTGAAAGCTAGAGCTGGCAGTATCCACAGTATCGAGGAAAGGGGAGAGAGGACAGGTGACTAGAAGTGAGAATTCTCGGGTCTCACACCAGTTTTTTCACTACTCAGAAGTGGGGACAGGTAATTTTAATTCAATGGACTCTGCAATCCCTATTCTCTAAAATAAAGGCATTGGTCTGGATAAACAGCTATTATTTCTTTTGGTTCTAAAAATCCTAAACATTTTTACAATAAAATATCAGACAGCTGGCTTAAGCTTTATTTGTCTCTTTCATAACCTGGTATATTGCATTGTTCTGACACCCATTCTCATTTTGAAACCATCTTGTGTATTTGTCTTCCCTGCAACACAAGTCTATTAATGACAGAGATTGTGTTTTATCTCATTTTATCCCCAGTGCGTAGACCCATGGCTGACATGTAGGAATGTTACTGAACTGCTGCACTAAGCTCCTGACTTGTATTAGTCAGGATGTCGGCTAGAAACCGATGCCCACTCACACCAGGTAACTGAGGAGAGGTGACTAAAGGGATGACTTCCAAGGTCTACTCAGAGTGAGGGTAAATTCCCAATCAAGGAATGCTGTTATGAGAATCCTGAGAAAGTAGCTGAAGCCACAGGTATGAAGTGGGGTCTCCCCTCCTCTGCGGGAGGTCGGGAGTCAGTGACACATACCCCGTCCCAAACTCACTTTCCCCTGCCCTCTGACTCCTGCCAAGTGCCTCCACTGGCTGAGCCCTGTGGGAAGCTGTGAGCATGGCCGAGTGTCCTGCTGCCCATCAAGGTCAGCCCCTGGGGCACAGAGTGGAGTGGGCAAGAGGGAGAGCAGATCTAGTGTGGGAGTCCAGGATGTCCACCACTCAATCTCTAGGAAAAGCCCAATAAAATACACAGTGTGGCTAGTTGCTTTATACAGTGTTTATGTTGAATGATGATCATGGTGGCAAGGTATGAAGTCTCCTCTCCTTACAAAGACTGGCTTTGGATTTAACTCCATAGTAATCCCTGGCGTTCATTCACTCAACATGCCTTTATTAATATGCACAAGGAGTGAAGTGCTGTACAAGGCATGAAAAATCAAAGGTCAATTTGACTTAGATTGTGTCCCAGGGAATTTAGAGTGTGGTGGAAGAGATAAAGTACTGCTGTAACTAGGTGGAAAGAAGAAAAGAGAACCCTTTAGGAAAATAAAAAGATAAAAGCTAGGCGAATTCTTAGCAAGAGCAATGATTTTGATGGAGGATTTCTGAATAGGTTTCCTTTGGGTTAGTTCTTACATGGGTTCTTTGCTCATGAAGAGATTGAAGAAAAAATATCCTATGTGCATATGCCTCAAGGCTTTCAGGAAAAAATAATTCTGTTGGTTTCCCTGTAAGTTAAAAGATAGGGCCTAATAAGTATACCTTGGGGATAACAAAAACTCAGAAACGGAAGGCCTTGAATGACAGGCTGAGCCTGAGCCACCCTCCTGTAGGCAGGAGGAAGCCATTGCAGGGTTTTCAGCAGGTAATGAGAGCTGAGATTTCAAGGAAAAATAATAGCAGGTGACAAAGCACTGAGAGCTCTCTGTGCCAAGCACTCTTCTTAATACTGCTCCCCAGTGGTGTAATCAAGGGTGGGGGTAGAAGGCACAGTCTACTCCAGGGCTGATAATGTTTAGAACTGCAGGCCCATGATGATAGTAAAAAGCATCCAGATTTTTAGTTGGTTTCATTATTCTTTCTAAGCTCTCCACAGAAAGTGTAGCCCGCCCCCTTCCTGCCTGCATCTCAGGCAAACCACACACACATACTAACTCATTTAATCTTGAAAGCTTCCCACTGAGGTAGATACTTTCATTATTGTCATGCAGGCATGGAATAGCAAGTGATCTTCTCAACCTAAGAAAGGTAGCAAATGGTAGAGCCAAGACTTACATGCCTAGTCTGGTTCCTAATAACTACTCCAACTGGCCTGGCAGGAAGGCAACAAGGGTTATGCCTATTAAACATAGCCTCATGCAATCCACAGCAAATAAGACCTTTGAGTGGTTATTTTGTGATGATTCCAGGCCTAAAAAAATTATCCATTTTTCCATATACAAATAGGATCCTAAACAGCTCTGTCCTGATTTTAAGTTGGTTCTATTTCAAATTCTAACAGACATAAATTGGGGTGTTTACAAAGAATCCAGGTGTATTTGACAGAAACCAAATAACTACAATTGTCTAATCAAGCATGTAGAGATAAGTGTTATGTCAGCTGTCCTATGGATATGTCAGCCAGTTACTATTCTCAGTGGTTAAGTGAAATCACTTCTTGCATTCTGTCTGGATGGACTGTTTGCAACATTCCTTTTTACGTGGTCCAACCACTATTGTTCAAAATGGTTGTTCTTAATATTAATGCCTATTCTAAATGCCAAGGGCAAAAGCTCTTCATCAGACGTGTTTCAGGTATAATTAAGCACTACAAGAGAATCTCATATGATTAGTTATTATTCATTTACATTGCACTTTGTGTAAGAAACCCTTCTGATTCATGTGTTCAGAATCTGTTCCAACTACGTGATGCTTCCTGATTCTGGATGTTCTCCCAGGCTACACCTTTGCTCCATGCCTTCCTCCCCCAAAACTTTACTTCTCTCCCATTTCACCACCACCTCCTCCTCCACTGTTACCACCACAGCCAGAGGGCCCCCGTGACACTGCAGGCACAGCTGTGGGAACCAACAAGTGTACAAGGACATGAGCTGGATAAAACCTTACAGATGAAAACAATACTAGCAACAATAATGATAACTGCTAATACCCATTTAGTGCTCACCACTTCACATGCACAATTTCATTCACTGTTCAAACAACTCTACTTGTTAGGAAATATTACCATCCTCATTTCCTATGTTAAAAAAAATACAAAATAATAAGGCTCAAAGGGATTCAGTGAAATAGTGAAGATCGTGCTGTATGTAACTAGTAGTGTCTAATTTGCTGGGAGGCCTGTGTGACTTCAGAGGCCTTGCTCCTGGACCCTCCACTAAAACAAAGGGTTTCCCCTGCAGTGGTACAATCAGAGGAAATAAAATAGCAAAGGAAAGACACAGAGTCTGAAAAAAGGGAGCTGTCTGAAGCAATTTCTATAAGAAGCAAAAGTCCTATGATATGTCTTTGGGTGGGTAGGGGTATTTCCCCTGTAGGGACAGACTTGAGCATTTGCAAAATTCTGTGACACCCGCCCCCCCAACTCCTATTTACTGGGTCATCCCCATGACTATGGAAAATCCTAGGGAAATAAAATCACTTTCTCCAAAATATAAGAATCCTGGATCTCTGACCTTCTGCAATGAGACCTTGTTCTATTTATTTAGTACACAAACCTATTCTGCCTTGTGTTAGCAAAAGAAAGTTTAAAAAACAAAATGAGATTTTACCAACAATATGTTAAATGAAACTCTCCAAATTAAGCCCATGTTTTAAGGTAATTGAATGTTAAGATTTTTACTTTAACACCAATTCCATTCCGCCCACTTTGCCTATTAGCATATAAGACATTCACAAGCACACTGTAAATATAGGGGTGCTTCATCTACTCCATTCTTCTCCTAGTCAGTATGTCCTTTTAAGCAGAGAAAAATATTTAAAAAACATCAAATTCCTCCTGCATGCCAATGCCAAATCTGAAGGTGCATTATAATGGCACACATATCCTCAGTCCAACATGAACATGCTTCATTTTCCCCTCGATTTATCTCATTTTAATATCATAAGACCCCTCTGAATCCCAGGAACGCAGCATCCACAGAGCTCTTTTTCATCTCGTCCAACTCTGCCCTCCAGATGCTCATACAGTCTAGTTCAAGGGAGAAAGAGAGTGGTAGGGGACTTGCTTAATCAGCAAGAGCTTTCAGGCAATAATTTCTCTCAAAATCAAGCAAATGGCAGAGAGACATTTTCATATGTAATAATCCCAAACAATTATTAGAGGCCATTTGGAATGTTGATTTGAAAATGGATCTTTGACCCTGCCAGGGCTCAGAAGGAGAGAGTGCTGTGATCAGTTAGTGATGCCCACTGTATAGGTACAGAAAGGCAGGCCAGTGGGGTGCAGTTCTGGGGCGGGCACAACATGCTGGATAAAATGATGATGTAATCAACCTTGTCCAACTTCTGCTGATACTAAGGTTGGGTTTTCCATTGGCCATTCTCATTATTTTCCCCCAGGCTCTCCTGTGTATAAATTTTCTTTCTAGGACTTGCAGTTTATAAGTTTTAAAGAATGCTGTATCTGTCCAAGTAGTCCCTTTGTCACCATCTTCACTACGGTGGCTATAGTGTAAGGCACCAACACTTCTCACTTGGAATTGGCAACAACTTTCTAGGCAGCCTCCAGGAAGCAACTTTTTCCCTATTGTCTCTCTCCTCACTATTGCTAAAGGATTAATTTCAAAATACCATCCTCATTATGTCACATCCTGCTTAAAGCAAATCAGCAACTCTTCATGGCTTTCAAAATAAAGTCCAGACTCCTTAACCAGGTCAACAAGCCCCAGGTACTCAGCTCTCAAATCTCCTTTCCAGCTCTGTATTTTACCACATTCCCCCTAACTCCTCCTGAGCTCCAGCCACACTGGCTTTTCAGTTCCTCAAATGTGCCCTACTCCCACCCACCACAGGCCTTTGTACACACTGCTTCACCTGCCTTGTATTCTCTTCCTTCTTAGCCAACCTCCTCTACCCTTGTCAACCAGTCAACCCAATCATCTTTCTTCTGGGAAGCCTTTCTTGGGGGTGACTATAAAACTGTCATCCAATTCAGGACACTTCTGAAAACAAAATGCTGTCAAAAATTAAGTTGGGACAACTGGCTGGAACCTTCCCATTACAAGTGTTTATAGTAGCTTGTATAGGTATTTAGATGGATGAGAGAGTAGAGATGAAGGACGGGGTTACAGACTACCTTGCTTATTGAGATTCAAACCATCTCCCCAATTTCTATTTCTGTAGTGATCAAGTACAGCTCAAATTGTGGCCATCATGGTTAAAAAATCACAGATGTGGCCTTATCTCCAGTCTTCCATAGGACAGAGCTGGCATGGAGAAGATGATTTGTTTTCCATGTGGATACTGGGTGGAGAAGAACAAACACAAGCTTACCTGGATACACACGCAATTTTTATTTTCAATTTAGAAACATTTTAATTGCTTGATTGTAAAAATAATACATGCTCATTATATTTTTTAAGTTTCAAACAAAACTGAGAAGCAGAAAGTAAAAAACAAAAACAAAAAAATTCCATAATCTAGCCCTCTTTAATGGAGACATTGTTGATAATGAGGAGTATATTCTCCCAATCTTTTTTCTATGTTTGAACAAACTTTTGTGTTGATATTTTCAAAGTGAGATTATGTTGTAAGTACTATTCTACAGCTTGCTTTATTTTTTCCTGAATATGCTATGGGTATCTTTTGAGAAAGAGAAAAGTAGCCTCTGACATCTGAGAGCTGGCCTGGTATTATTAGCTAGAACTTGATGTTCTGCTGTTAAGCATAAGGAATTTCATGGAACATCAACATCAGACAAGGCCACTCTGAACATAATGCATCAAGACAAAAAAAAAAAAGACAACCTGTACTCATGCCTGAATATAGACAAAACATGAACATTGTCCAAGATACCACAAAAGTAACCAGATATTCATTCCCCTTTCCTAACTAATATCAATGACTGCTGTTCCTCTATAAATCACATATTTGGCCTCTCTCGATTCTGTCTTCCTTCTATAAAGATTAAGATATACCTTCATGGAATCCGTCCACTGCTTGACAGTATCCACTCCACAGCAAAGTCCTACTTCCTTAAACCCTCCCCCAAACCACCTGACACACGGCCAACTGCCCTGTTAGTCCTCCCATCATGCTCTGATATGCCCCACCTTCTCTGAAACGAGGAATAATCCCAACTTCTTCAACTATAGAGTTCCTGGTGGGCATTGGCTGGAGGGAATTTAATGTCAGTATGTATGTCCCTAAAAATTTATTTTAAAAAAATTTTATGACATTCTATCGTATGAATGTACTGTATTTTATTTAACTGAATATCTACTGATAGATATTTAGGTATTTCTAATGAAACTGCAATGAACACCTTTACGCTTTTTTGTCTAATTATTTTCTTATGGTCAATTACTAAAAGTGTAACTGCTGAGTTAAAGACCATGTTCATTTCCATTTCATCTTAAACTAGATTTTTATAATATAAAGGCAATATATGATTTTGGCAAAAAAGAAATAAAAAATTCACATGAGCATAAAGTTATGAATAAAAGCCTTCTTTCTCTCCACAATCCTCCAGTATCATTCCTTAGAGATAACCCTGTGTGTCCTTCTATAACTTTTGGCCAATAAAAATACAACTGTGCTTGTGTATATACATATATATATACACACATGCATATTCTCTATTTTGAAAGAGACTATGCTATGCTTGTATTTAACTTTGATTCATATTGAAAAATCATGTACTATAACATTCACATTCCTACCCACAATGTATGAGAATGTCTGTTTTTCAGAATGTAAATTTAAGATGTAGAGTACTAAAAAGAAAAACTATGGTCAAACTCTCTCAGCTTTGCTTTCCTTACTTTTAAAAGTTAGCTACCAATATCTCTTCTGCAAGGCTATTTTGGACATTAAATGAGTTTGTATAGAAAGAAATTCCATGCATTGTCTGACCCACAAATTATATATGAATAAATAATAATAACTGATATTATTATTATCATTTGGTTTAACCTGCCAGATTAAATTAGCTATTTGTAGTGGTCCCAGTTCTACTCCTTACTGCTAAGTAAATAAGTCTTATGTTTCTAACCTTTAGACTTTGAGTTACTGTCTTTAATAACAAGAGGCTAAGGACGTTTAAATGATGTGAATTGAACTAGCTACATTTTCTAGGAAAGAAAAATATCTTCCATACTATCTCGCTAATCAGTCCTTTGGCTACAGTGTTCTATTGATCCCTTACTTGAAGAATTTGATAATATTCTAATACCCAGAACTCTGGCACACAGGCCCTTGATAAATGTCTCCAGATTCTATCTTAAAGAGCCATAATACAATTTGGGTGAAAAATAAAGAGGCAGCCTAGTGGAGGCTCTGAAGGATGAACGGGTAGATTTCACAGGCCCATTTCCCCATTACAGAAAGAGATGTTTATTGCCTGAAGCACAGCTGAGGGTCTGCATTTGGAAATGCCATAGACAGTAGTCTGTGGCTGAGGTCCTGGGGCTCAGCCCAGGACAAGTCATTTGGCAGTTTTAGCCCGAGAATGGCAGGAAGCCTGCTTTCCAAACAGCAGCTGCAAAAAGAGACAGAGTTTGTTAAAACTTATGTGGCCTCATTTTCCTCTCACAGTGCACCCCTTTGGCACTCTCCCAGGCACAGTGCTGCCTTTGTGAGCTAAGACCGGGGTGCAGGGGAAGGGAAGAAAGGAGGAGGAAAGGGATGAGGAGAGTATTGCAAGAGGGGGAAGAGGTGGAGAGAAAAGGCAGAAACCTGGAGAAAAATGAGAATTCACTTCTTGACAATAAGAACTGTAGTCAAGATAATACTGCAAAAAGAATTTTTTTTTCCCACAACAGAAATATGAGGCCTTCCTGCATTCAGGCCTTAATGTAAATCTATAATTAAATTATTTTTGTTGTTATTATCATTATTATTAACATTACCAAAGCCCTTGATATCACCTATTAATTTTGTTGATAAACAAATGGAAATTTTAAAGAATAACTTTGTTTTAAAAAATAACACAGAAATATTAAACAAATAACTGTCCTAATATTACCCCAGAAGTTGCTGAGCAGGGGATATTAAGAAACAGATTCCTGGAATCCCAACCCAATGCTTCTTTTCCTATACCAAACTTCTGATTACTTCTCTGCGTTTTCCCATTTGTTTGGTAGATTGATCACACCATTATGGATGTCACCTAAGTGACAGGAATGGCTTGATGAGCTAGAGTTCAGGTTCCACAAGCAGGCTGTAGAGGTATGAGTTCAGGTTTCATCACATATTTGCTCTGTGACTATAAGCAAGGTCCTTACATCTCTGTGCTGTAGTTTTCTTATCCATAGTGGCATTATCTAGAATGTGAATACCTATTTCATGCCTACTAGCTATGTATTTAGTGCCTACCTAAAAGAGCAACTATGATGGTTTAGCAAAATAATGCTCATGAGTGCTTAGCATGGTGCGTGACACATAGTGAGGACCAGTGGATGTTAGGAGGGGTGGTGTAGTTAGGGACTAGGGAATTACTACCCAATTATTATCAGCAGGACTCTCTAGTTACATAGAAGACCTTGAAAAAACATTCTCATTATTTCTAAATTTTTTATAAAAAAGGCGATTCACATTGTCTAGAGGGAAGGAGAAGAGTTGTTATTAGAGAGCACACAGCAGAGGGCAAACTTTGGCATTTATTTATCTGAAGTTTCCAAGTCTCAAAGGCTGTGGAGTGGGAGGTGCCATGAATTCTACATTTAACCAGGGCAGCCCTAAGAGTAATTCAATGCCATGGAGAGAAACCAGCCCATTCTATTAGTGGTTCTTGATGTTCAGGGAGAAATTTCTCTCTTCAAGGGTCTGATGAAAGCTATGGGGAAAAACTCCCCATCATGCAAAATTCTGCAACAGATTTTAAAAATTAAGTCCCTATATAAAGCCAATCACACTTCGGAAGAAAAGATAAAAGATGTATTTGGAAGAAAAACAGCTTTGCCTTTCTGCACTGAAGATTTGCGGCAAAGAGGAGTTTTGGTCTTAGATTATTCTCCCTGCTAACTTGCACTGTGGAGTGTCAGCATCTCCTGTAGCCTATTTAACTGGGAGGAGTGTAAATGAATATTAGGTCAGAAGCGGAGAAATAGGACAGAAGTGGGGGGAGGAGATGTAACAAATGTGTGGGCAAGAATCTAGAACCTTTTATTATGCCTCCTTCAACTTCCTCACATGGTAAGTGAGGGGAAAAAAGTGCTGGATGGATATATAGGAACAAAGAAAGGTCTCTTCTGACCCTGAGAGTTTGTCCTGAGAAAATTCCATCTCCACATTTTCCATGCGGCATCTGTTGCTCTTTATAGCTATTAAGGCAGCAGATTATTATTAGTTCTATGGAAAATATTGAACCACAGCTGTTCTCAGGAGTATCTTGCTGCTTAAGCTTAAATGTCAAAAAGTATTTGATCATAGATAGACACCAACAGGGCAGGCAAAAGCCTACAGCCCAGAAAGAGGAGAGCACAACAGAATGACAGAGGTAGGCACAACGAAGATGTGCGGATATCAGAGGCGGATAACAAACACATCTTTCTGAACGTGGTTATTTAATTTTTCAATGTGGCTTGCAACTGTCTAGTTGTCTTCCTTTTGCTTGTTCAGCTAAGGCCAAAAATTCCCCAGCCTTGGATGATAGCATTTTCTTATCAATTATTTTGACAAAGTTGCAAATAGGAGCCTTCCAGCATCTGCTTGGTAGTAGAAGTTCTCACCCTCTTTCTCCCACCTGGCCTCCCTATGAAAATAAATGAGGCATTTCTGACTAGGCCTTTCCAAGGATTTGTTCTAAAGAAAAAGAAAAAAGAAAAGTGTGACATGGCTCGTTTCATGTCTTAAAAACGTGAATAGTAGAATCAAAACACCCTGGTGTTGAGCGACCCCTCTAAAGCTACCTAGATTTAGGCACTTGTGCTGTGGCAGAAGGACAGGCAGATTGAGCAAAAAGACCAAGTTGGATTCCTCACCTTCCTCTTTCCCTCCCCTCTTTCCTTCCTTCCTTCCTTCCTCCTCTTTTCCTTTCAAGTAATGAGGTTTCATTAGCTCAGGCACACTGTGTACAGAG
This sequence comes from Manis pentadactyla, assembly GCF_030020395.1. Lineage (NCBI taxonomy): Eukaryota > Metazoa > Chordata > Mammalia > Pholidota > Manidae > Manis > Manis pentadactyla. The sequence goes on along the minus strand of NC_080019.1, from coordinate 211,760,289 downwards.
TAACTAGAATGAAACTGACAGTGTTACTGAGCAGAGAACCAAGTTTAACAAACAGATAAGGATGGTTTATAATCATGCATCAATCATGTATCATTACTTCTGTACACAAGTGGCTTGCAACTGTCTAGTTGTCTTCCTTTTGCTTGTTCAGCTAAGGCCAAAAATTCCCCAGCCTTGGATTATAGCATTTTCTTATCAATTATTTTGACAAAGTTGCAATGTCCTAAAGGATTTGGAAGTACTTTGTGTTTTTCAGTCTTCCTATTTGGCCCCTAAGTTTGCTAACTACTTTTCTTCTTTCCACATATAGGACAAAATCTGCTTTGATCCAGACTCTACCCCTAAAATTCTGAATCAATGGGGCCTCTGCAATACAGATTTTAATGTGCATGAATTTCTGTACGTTCCCTCACTTTGCCTTCTCTCCTGGGAGCACCACACATTTTCAGTTCTTCACATTAGCAGTCTTCACACTGGGATTCTTGTACCTTCCCATGAACAGACTTTCTAAAGATTACATGGGCATGAATAGGTTCCAGGAAATACATTTCCAGATCTTCAATTTCAATCTATACTTTTCCCTGTATCTTCTAAGAAAGTGCTGCTGGTCAGCATTACGCTGATTTCCTTTCCACTCCTCCAGCCCCGTTTTCTCTCTTTATACAAAAGAAGGGCATAGCTCTTACCCAGCCTGTTTCTTAGGATTTTAAGATAAGCTTGAAGGAGAATTGAATGAACATCTCCACTAACACATCATTACAAGTAAGTTTGATGGTAGATTACGTGATTTTAGGCATATATCCTTAAATGGTGTTCATAGAATTGAGTAACACTGCTACCTACAAAAGAAAAGAGAGAATAACAAAGAATTGATGCTGCCTCATGTCTTATTCTAATAACAGGTCATTTTATCCTTGATTCAGAGGCTAATCAAAAAATAAAACCAGCTCCAATTATCTCAGTAAAATTTGCATTTCTAACATAACTCTAGTGTTTATTGTACTTTGTATTATGTGTTATTTTGATCAATTGTTGAATTGTAACAAATAATTTAATCCCAAATAAATTTTTAACATTTAGACTTTATGGACACAGAAATTTATTATTTTTTTAAATTCATATGTATATTTTTGCAGTAGGTCAGTAGAACAATAAAAGTTATTAACAGAAAAATGTATCACTTTAGGATAAAATTCTGTGGGAAAAGTAGAATGGAATTGTGAGTTCAATGAGGAAAAGGAAAATGTATCATTTTTTGACCATGTACGAAAAACTTAAGTATATTGTTAAATAGATGATGATCATATCACTGTGGTTTTTATGCCTCAGATTACATTTAGAAGAGAGATGTAACATTTTATTTTAAAATATGAATAGTAACAACACATTAGAAATCATATTCCTTGTTTAAAGACAATGAAAAATATTGGTATCAACTTACAAATGTGCAAGAAGGCAGATTTTCAGAATTATTTCAATGGTTCAGAAACAAAAACATTTGAAGTGCTTTGGTCTTGGAACTTGCTACTCAAGTGTGGTCCCTGGACTCGGTCAGCATCACCTGGGACCTTGTTAGAAATACAGATGTTGGGCCCTACCTCAGACCTGCTGAGTCAGAATCATTTTACTAAGATTCCCAAGTGATCCGTATCTTATGAAAGTTTTAAGAACTGCTCTATAAGATTTTTTCAACTGGATAGTATCTCCAAGTTAGCCTATTATCCCTTTAGCCTTTCAACATTTCTTCCACTTACTTCCCTGCCCTGATGTTAATGGCATCAGCATTCAGTTACCCTGGCTAGAAACCTCGGAGTCATCCCTGAGGCTTCCTCCTTACTTACTCCATCACTCCTCATCCAATCAGTAAAGAAGCCCAAACATGTTTGTTTTCTCCCTTAGTCACTACGAACCAGGCAATGAGGAGAGAAAGTTAAGTAAGAGCTCTTTGGGCCTGCCTTGAATATCTGTCTTCAGTGCCCTCTCTGGTTGCAGACTTTAAGATGACCCCCTCCCCCCCACTGAAATCTGCCTTCTGGTCTTCACACCTTTCCGTAATCTCTTCCCTTTGAAGATGTGCGGGATTGAATCTGTGGCTTGCTTCTAACCAATATAATTTGGCAAAATAAGCCAATCCATGATTACCTTACATTGAATAACACTCCTTGTAGCCTCGCTGTGGAGTATCTCTCTGCACTGATGCTTTTGGAGAAGTGAGCTGAGGGGAGGTACACAGCATGCGGAAAAGGCCACCTGGCAGGAAACTGAGGAGGGCCTCTAGGAGCCGAGGGCAGCCTATGGCTGACAGCCCACAAAAATGCTGAAGCTCTCAGAACTATGCTGCAAAGACAAATAAATACAAATATTCTGCCAATAACCCAAGAAAGCTTAAGGCAGGTAATTAACCAGCCAAGCCTCCAGAGGGGAATGCAACCTGCCCAACACCTTGACTGCAGCCTTGTGAGAAACCCTGAACCATATGTGTAGGGTTTCAGTAAATGTGTTAAATGAACAAAAACATAAAAGCATTAAATTACCCACCTATAACACAATCTTGGGAATGTATTAATCAGTTTGAAAAGACACAGCACAGGCCCTCAAGATGCATCACATCTATGTTCCAGGGCAGATGAGGAGGCCAAGATAGTAGTTATTCTGCTTTAATTTTAGCTTTACAGCTATTCTTTGCATTCTTTGAAAAGTCATCTTTCATACCTAGCTGACCTTTTCTTTAATAACAAAAACTAGGCAATTTTCCATAAGTGCCTGATTTGTACTATTTGCAATGCCAGGGAGTAGGGAACTTTCTATTTACTGAACGCTGAATCTCCTACTGTACATTTCACTGGCTCCCCATGTTTTGGGGATCCAGCACATGCCCACATACACATCCCCAGCAGGCACACTTCCTCACATCAGAGTAATGTTCACATTTCTCTCCACTTTGCTTTATTCATTCAGAGAGCACTTTGAGTGTTGCCAAGTTCAAAATGTGTTGCTAAGAGACAAACTTGCCTTGTGGATAAGGAGCAAGAATCAAAGGCAACTTGTTAATGGTTTCATTACTGACTCATTTATCAACCTTGGAAGACATGGGCTGCTCTGCCTATTGGTTTCTCCAAATGGTAAATGCAAAAACTTACAACAGTGGATGTTCTGTGCAGGGTTAATTATGTTCCTGCTCATTCCCATTGTGATAACTCAACACTGCAGAGTAGTTACCAGTCCCACCTCCAGTCTCATCTCTGTCCAATCCACAGTGCACACCAATAGCAGGTTAACTTTCACATAGCACTGTCGGTCCTCATACTCATCTTCTGTCTGTCCTCACACTCACACTAAAGCCCCTCAGTGACTCTCCAGTGCATTAAGGATCCATTTAAGCTGTTCACTGAGAAGAGGTCCTTTAGCATCTGGACTTACCTTTCTGCTACCGCTGTGTTACCCGCATGTTCCTTGCACCTCAGCCACCTGGCTCACAGGCTAGCCCACGCCTTCTCCATGTTTTTGCTACATGCTGGCTCATTTAGAATGAAGTCCTCTTTTACTTCTGCCAGCTGGAATTTTCCCCAACCTTCTAAGCCTTCGGATGCCTTTCTTGACACCATGCTCCTAAACAGAAGTAATCTCCCTCTCCCCTAATTCCTATGATTGTGTGCTTTTCTTTTTTTGAGTTTCCTACTTTCTTCACTGTGGCAGTTAAGTTATGTGTGACCAGGTTTTTTCCCTCCAACTAGTCTATTGAGCTACTGGTTCTCCACACTTGTATCCCACATGATAGCTCACAAAAGCAGGTACTCTTTTTGCTTATTGCATAATAATAATGGTTAACATTTGTTGAGTGTCTTATACCAGGTTCTATGCTAAGTACATTATGGCATTATCTTATTAACTCTTCATAATAACCCCAAAATTACCCCATTTAAAAAATTAGGAAACTGAGGTTCTAAAATGTATAAACTAGCTCAGGGTCACAGTTAGACAACTTTAAGCACCCAAATAAAGATATGAGAAGATGTTTCTATGATTTTACTTCTGTACTGAATCCTGTTGACTTTAGATATGTTTGGAGGCTTCCCATAAAAGTTCTGAAAACCCTCTAAATTTATTTATTTTTTTCCAGGCAATCTTATTAACTGCTGGTTAGAATGTACATTGGTACAGGCCCTTTTCAGGGCATTTGTATATTATTTTTTAATTTCTCAATATAAATTCAGTTTGATTGTTAGGATCTCATTTGAGAGTATGTAATATGAAAAAAATATATATAGTAGCGAAACAAGATAGAAGTTTAGTTCTCTTTATGTAAAAGAATTCCAGAGGGAAGCACTCCAGGGTGACTACGGTAGCTTTATATTATCAGACTCCGGGGCTCTAGCAGTCCTGCTACTCACCCCTCTTAGCACATCACCTCATGACCCAAGAGGCTGCTGGAATCCAGCCAGCATAAAGGAGAAAGGAGAAAGAAATGCTTGCTATTTTCTTAGTATGGAGACTTCTTAAAATAATTATTTAACACTTGTGCTTGTATTTAATTGGTTAAAAATAAGTCGCACAGCCATCCATAGCTGCCAAGGAGACTGAGAAATATAGTCTTTCAGTTGGCTGCACTGCTGCCAGGAAGAAATGTGAAGTTACATCATTAAAGAAGTAGGGAATCGTAGATATTGAGAAGCAACTAACAATCTCTGCTCTCTATCAACCATAAGATTTCCACTTCCAGAAACTAGTTACAGACATATCAAAGATACGAGCATAAGGATAGTTAGTATAGCACTATTCTAAACAACCAAACTTAGGAGACCAAGCATTTGGATAAATTAACTGGCATGCCAATTCAATGTGATAATGTTCTTTGTACAGATACGGTTAAAGTACTTAGTTAAATACAAAAGCGCCTTGGAAAACAGAACAGAGTATGATCAAAATTTTTAAATAAATACAATATATATGCATAAAAATAGCTAAAGCTTTACTTTATGTATTTCTGTATTGTTTTAACACTTTTACCAATGAAAATGTATTATCATTGTAACTATGTTTTTTAAGTTAAATTTTTCTTTAGCAAAAAAAATCCTTAACCTTAGGATTGTTTACACCCCTTAATATGATATCCTTTGCTATTCCTCCTGCTTCCTCTCATTCTTAAGTCAGAGCAGCAGCCTTAGAAAGCTTTCCATTTGAAACTATTAGAAGATTGCTTTTAAATCACTCTAGGGCAGTCAGTCCAAAGGTTATCACTGACTCTTCCTTAGCCAGCTCCAGCCCTGTCCCCTTAGGCTATTTCAATGCAGGCCCAGTAAACACTTAGATTCAGTTTTGTAATGGAGTGTCATTATCAAAAAAGTTTGGTAAATGCTGAGTTAAAGTAAAATAGATTTCCTTTCTACAGTGTAACTTAAAGCCTTTAATAGTGAAAGACTGTTGTGAATCTACAAGAAAGGAATTCGCAGTAATATGCAGTGTTAAGAAAGCACTTTACAAGGAGGAGCCTTTTTTTTCTTTAACAGATTTTCCTATCAATTAGCGAACTTTAGCAAACATTGTGCCACAGAAAATCTTGGGCATCTCATCCAAAAACACAGTCTCTTAGTGGTCCAAGCTTGTCAACCTTTCTATCCCCCAGTGCCAGCTCTGGATAATTTCTATTTCTACTTTTGGATAAATAAATACTTTTGGATAAATATCCCCTCCAGGAAGACTTCCATGCTCATGTTCTTCCTCTCCCACCTGACACATTCCCCTATAGTTTACTTTGACCATAATACTTGCCACTCTATATGTAATGTCTAATGCACATATCAATCTCTAGCAGAATGCAAATCCCTCAATAGTGAGGGCTTATGTGAATTCATAGAAACAGAGAGTAGAGTCATGGGTACTAAAGGCAGGAGGGTGAGGGAAAAGGGGAGATATTGGTCAAATAGTATAAACTTCCCATTATAAGATTAATAAGTTGTGGGGATCAAAAGTACAGCACAGTGGCTATAGTTAATAATACTGTATTATATACTTGAAATTACTAAGAGGATAAATCTTAAATGTTCTCAATATAAAAAGAAATGGCAATTATGTGACACGATGGAGCTATTAGCTAACCCTTGGTGTAAATCATTTTGTAATATATAAGTGTATCAGTTAACACACTGTACACCTTCAATTTATGCAAGGTTACATGTCAATTATATCTCAAAAAAGCTGGAAAAAGCATGTGAACAAAATATCTGATGATAATAAGTGCACTCTAGCTAATGGAGAAAAAATTAAATTTCTAGTGAGAAAAAGTACATATGTTAAAATACCAAAGCTTATGTGTCATTTGCTTTTGTTATCTTCAGGGACTAAATCAGACATAAGAGACTCTGCAATAAATACTTTTGGATGAATAAGTGGATGCAATTGATACTAAAATAATGTCTTTCTTTACAATAAGTTACAAAGAAGAGAAATTCACTACTATTTTCCTGAGTTAGTAGAAAAAATATTTTAAAAAATAAGAAATTCAAGAGTTCTTTACATGAAGGAGGTTTCACGACTGAAAACATACTTTAAAAAGGTTTCAGAATTTCAAATGGCTTTCACCAAAGAAAAAATAATATCTCTAAGTTTGAGTTGAATGCTTATTTCTCATAATCATAAGTCTTGCTAAAATGTTCACATTAGGATGTAAAATATATAGTTTCCATTGATATAAAGGTTCTGCCAAAAAAATATGTAGGAAGTTATTATGGTTGGAATTGTTTCTCCTAAGAAGATAAGTTGAAGTCTTACACCCCGTTACTATGAATGTGACCTTATTTGGAAGCAGGGTCTTACAGATGTAATCAAATTAAAGTAAGGTCCCATTTCATAGGGTGCGTTATAATCCAATATGACTGGCATAGTATTATAAGAAAAGAAGAGACACAGAAGCACAGAGAATGCCATGTGAAGATGGAGGCAGAAGTCGGAGTGATTCATCTTAAGTCCAGGAACATCAAGGGTTACCTGCAAGACTAGAAACTAAGAGAAAGGTGTGGAAAAGATTCTCTCCAAGAGAATGCAGAGACAGCACAGCCTACCTGACACTCTAATTCAAACTTTTGGTCCCAAAACTATAAGTGAATGAATTGTTATTGCTTTAAGCCACCAAATTTGAGGTAATTTGTTATAGCAGCCAAGGAAACTGATACAGATATTTATCGTTCCATGTAATTCATTTAAACTGGTGGCTCTTAGACTTTTGATCTGAGGTTCCACTTCTACAACATCTAATTGAGTAGATATGGGATAAAGTCCAGAAGTGTGTGTGGTTAATAAGTTCCTCTGGTAATTCTAATACTGGTCATCACAGAAAAATTGTACAAAACACTAATTTAAACTACCCAAGTGCTTTCCTTTTTGACCCAGCTTTTATCAAAAGCCAAGATCTTTTTCCTGCACTTTTCCACAAGTATTCTGGAGAACAAAAAACACATATGTGCATTTGGTTCACTACTAACTTAAAATGGTCAACAACAATCTTGATGATAAAGCAACACTAGCTGAGCTAACATACCGTGATCTACCAAAATTGTAGACAAGAGGGAAAAGAGTTAGCCAAACGACTCTCCCACTGAACAGGGGAAATGATGGAAGTTCTGGAAGATGTTTATCTTGCACCAAAATAAGCAAGTGTTGGGACAGCGCAAATGACAAGGACTGCCAAAAGCATTCCCCTCCCATTTCAGTGGCTCACTTTGAATATTCTGGGGTCTCTTTCCTCACAGAACACCTGCCACAGAGTCAGCAGGAGCATGGAAGGCAATCAGAGACTCTGATATCAGGAGTTGTATTGCTTTGACAAATCCCTGACTCAGATGCTCAGAGGATGGTCTGTGTCAAGTTTCCTGCCTGTAACTAGTCCAACTGATCAGACTCTTAAGAATGAGAGAACCGTGTTTAGGTGAAGCTGGTTAAAGCTCAGTGCTGATGGTATCAGGACCTGGATCTCAGTACTGAGTGGACCAGTTAATGCCACCATCTGAATCAATTGGCAAATCAGTCCTGATGGATATATCATAGGATTTGGAGTCCAGGTCTCACCTTAGCCTGGTGTTATTTGATGTGGGACTAGGCTCAAGTTATTTAACTTCTCTGAACCTCAGCAGCTACATCTTTAAAACAGTGATAATAATTCCTATTTGCCAGGGGCTATTTGGAGATTGAATAAAGCAGTGCATGAAAAATTATCCATAAAATATTTATTGATATAGGTAGGTTGATACCTATTTACTTTCGCCATAGGCTGCTGCCCTGGATACCAGCTTCACTGTGAGCTCAAAGGAGACTCGGTGGGACACTCTAAATGCTCTACTTTGGGATACTAGGCAAAGCCTGTAGTTGGCCAGTTAAGAAAAAAAAATACTGGTTAAATTGGAAAACACTTAAAAATGAGGCCTACATATCTTACATTTTAATTGCAACTTAAAATACATAAATTGGATCCAGTTCTAAGCTTTACATGCAGGTCAAGGTTTGTTGTGGTTGAGTTTAAATTGGTCCAACGATCAGTTGTACAATCTCTCTTGCATAAATGACTCAAACGATACATCGTCAATTAGGATTTTCAGGGTTGCTTTTATAAAGCAGAGTGAGAATGCCCCGACCTTTGTGAGAAAATCTTTCTAATTTTAATGATTCCTTCCACCCCCACAGCTTTTAGAGTTGCCTCACCCACATCTAATCCAACAGCACTTTTAGCAAATCAACCTTACTAACTCTTTCCAAAACATTCATTGAGTCAACACCTCTCCTTTTGTGCTTATATTAAGTCATTTGTGAAACACTTAATTGATATATGTAATTGAGTAACAAATAGAACTGGCATAAATAGATATGGGCAGTGAACAGGTGACTCTTGGCAAATATGCAACTGCCCCGGTGAGAACAGAAGAACCAGGGTGAAACAAAGCAGCCTACTAGTTGGGAGCATTCTTTGGGCATTAGGCAATATGCTACACAGAGGGACTGAAAGCACTGGTTACTGGGAGGGTGGGAGGAGACTGGTTAGGAGTTTCTGATGCAGCAATCTGGCTATGAATAGAAAATCACGAAACTATTCGCAAAGAGACTCCCTGAGGCGGGCAGAATTAATAATGGACTGAAGAGAGCCTTGCTGCAGGACTGTGGTTCTGGGAACTGCTGTCAGAGAGTAGGCAGAGAGTTCTGGGGCTCTCTAGTAAGCTCCACTTTCAGCTGCAGCTGACTTCACCAGCTCCTCGAATATTTAAAGACTCAGCCCCTGATGAAGTTTCGATCCATCCAGACCCAGGGAGAAAGAAGGCTCCTAAGCATCCTGAGAAAAGGCTCAGGGTGCCAGACCATGAGCACAGTAGACAGCTGGGCCCTCCTCTTCCTTGACTGAAGACCCAGCAGAGTCGCCTGAAGGGAACACCCTTGGGCTGGGCCACAGCACTCCCTCTAAGCGTGGAGTCAGACTAGAACCCTCAGGACGGCTGCTTCAACAAACAAATATCACCAGCATCCATGATAAGAGCAGTTGCAACTAACAGCTATAAAGTTCTTTCTCATGCAGGCACAGTACTAAGTGTTGTAAAGACATTTCCTTACCTAAGCTGTACAATGCTCTATCAAAATATCCAAAATAACAATAACTAATATCCTATTAGCCTCACCCACAAACAAGAGCACCGGGTCATAGGAGGTTATAAACTTATGAACATACAGCTAACAAACAGCAGAGCTTGGGTTTGAAGCCAAGTCTCTTTTACAGTAGGACCAAGGTCTTCAATCACATGACAGAACAAGGAGAAAAGGGGAGTCCTCACTGGGATGGTTATTTATAAAGGAGCATACTGTGATTTTAAGAACAACAGTTGTAATTATTTAAATGGAATACCTGCAGGCAGAGCAAAGCTGAAGCTTCCGTATCAGCAATACAGATGATGCAAAAAGGCTTTAGCGTTTCCTGGACAAGACAGAGGGTCAACAATGCCATTTCCCTGGTGAGGAAATCTGGACTAACCCGTTTGGGTTAATGATAATGAATAATTGGGGATTCTGAAGATATAAAAACGTAAGTAGGGTAGTCATGGTTTAATATCAGACAGATAAGTAGCCACTCCAATTTGTTATTTTTTTTAGCTCTGTCTGAGAAAATCACATGATAAAATACTGCCTTAAAATATCACCCATGTGGCAGGCCAAACCTTGGCCACTAAATATTTAACAGCATATGGTACCTCTCTCCCTTTAACCAATAGGATGAACCTTTATTCCAAGCACCACACCAATGTTAAGTTAGAATGCTTTGGAAGATACTTGGCCCTATTTAAAGAAAATTCATACATATATCACTTCCTTTCTCGAACACCCAGTGGTATAGAGAGAGAGAGGGCATTAAATTCACATGTCAACATGAACAAAGACAAAATTTGCTTAAGTTCACAAAGCTACTTACAGATACTAGAACCAGTTGTTTTTCCATAAGTACCCACTTGGTTAGAAATAAGACAAGATGGCATAGTAGGAGGAAAAACTGACCCACAGTGAATATTTTCTGCTGATAATCCTCAAAACCAAAACTAGACTTGAATAATCATGAGCTGACCATGTTAATATTTTGAGATGCATCTTGAAAGGCACAGTATAGAAATTCAAAGTCTCATTTTCATTCATTCATTCAGTGGGTCTATTAAACACCTACTATATGTCACTTGAAGTACTAGACATTAAGCATACAATGGTAAACAAAAGTGCAAGTTCCCTACCCACAATCTCTTAGCTCACCACTCTGCCGTTCAGCTTAAACCAAGGAGACCAGTACTCTAAGGCAAGCCACAGCTGGCCTATTAACCTCCTGGAAGTACAGGGTTTTGATTGCTCGTGTGTTTATTTTTCTAAGGAATGGGTTCATGGCTTTTATTCATTTCTCCAATTCTTAACTTTAAAAGTTAACAACCAATAGTAAAAAGAGCTATGACTAAAATCAAGGAATAAATAAGGAGTTATTACCAGTGAAGGGCCACCCTCTTCCCTCTTTGCCTCTCCAATACACCCCAATCTCTGGCCACAACTTATCTGACAAATCCCAATAGCCACTAGGGTATAGTGGTGTGATATCTGCCTTGTAATTGCTAAAGCACTACATATAATGACCATAGTTAATGCTATGGCCATTATTACTCAATTTGTAGGTTTCTTCTTTCAACAGACTCAAAGAAACAAATATTTAATGACCAGCCACTGTTTTTCCAAAGACATTACTTTGTAACACAGGTCATTTACTAAGTGAGGAAAGGGATCAGCACTCAAGCTATCACATGGCCAGTTTGATCTGTTTTCTATCTTTTTTTCTTTCCACCCTGCCTTCTTTCTAAAGGATACAAAGACAATGGAAAAATTTAGATTTCTGAGGAGTTTTTATATTGTCATTAATTCTGAGTATTTTTAAATGGTATTAGTGTATCCTGAGGCTAAATGGGAATAATTGGTTTTCATGAATATAAAATAAGTAAATAAAAATACATTTTCACAGAGCTGGGAATGGACATGTAGATTCCAAAACCTTTCTAGAAACTAAGGAAAACCAATATTGTTCATCATAAGAACCCTGGGCACAATATACAGACTGCATCCTGAATTGTAAAATAGTGGATCAGATTTTATTCTCCTCCTTCATTTGATATACAATATAGTGAAAAAACCTCCTGAAGCATTTAAGCACTGTCAGATAACTGTAGCTTTTGAAGAATGACACCCAATAACACACACACACACACACACACACACACACACACACACACACACACACACCCTCTCTCTCTCTCCACCCCCCTCACTCTCCTCTCTCTGCTTTCTCCAGTATAAATTTCCAGACAGCTTCTCCTATAAAGATGACTTATTTTTTTTAAATAACTGCACTTATTTTGACTAGTCTGGCTTTTTAAAGATAGCTTAGTTATATTCATTGCAAAAGCATTTGGAAATGGTCTATTTGTTTCCTCTGTCCCAGCACACACACTATCAATTCATCTTGTGGTTATGAAAGAAATAAACATCCCTCAGGAATCCTCTGTTTTCAAAGTCAGGTAGGTGTGTAACATCTCCAGGTTTTTCAGGATTTAAAGCAAAGTATATCTGGGGAAAGTACTACTTTTTGCTGCTGCTAAATTCAAAGTTAACACGGTGACTTGGCTTAGCAGACAGGAGAATCTCCCTTCCGCTGACAGCTTTGGTAATAGTGGCTGCTTTGAAGTAAGATCCCCAGAACGTGAAAATCAAATTCTATATAATCCGCTTACAGGGGAGGCAAACTAAGAACTACTTTTGTGAGTTTTTGAGTCCAATACATGGTCTCTTCCACAAATGGAACTTGACACTCAATCCATTCCTACCACTAACCTGAGGAATTAAGCTTCAAGAAACTTAAAATTAGCTAACATGACCTCATGAGCAATAGGTTCTCCAGTCCAAATTTAAGATTTCTGAAACAGTGTAAGATTTCCAAATAGAAACTGTTTTCCATGTTTTGTTGGTAAGTAATACCCCTGGCACATTACTTACACATTCCAGTGGGCTGTATTATCTCAAGAACAATATAACTTTCAGCCTCTCTTTCAGTCAGTCAAAAAATATTACGAAGTCAAGTCTAAGCCAAAAATACAAGCCTGTCTGGAGGCAGCGCTGTTGAGATGCCATTCTGTGCTGTAGGTGTCACACCAGCTCTTGGAGGAAGAAGAGATGACTCTCTAGTCTCCCTCACGATGACTGTCTGCAAGAGCATTTTGCAGGCTGCACAGCTGCAAATACACTAACCATGTAGGAATACCAAAGAGAGGTTGGATTCTTTAAGCCAAGTGGAACTCTATCTGGAGACACTAAAGATTTATTTTCTATTATTGCATTAGATACATACTAACAGGCAAATGTCTCTAAGTGGTATAGCCTAATGGTTAAAATTAAAAGCACAGGTTTTGCCTTCAAACAGAATGCTTCCCAACCTCATCTCTGTCTCTAGTTAGCTGTGTGGCCTTGAACAGGTGCTCAACCTGACTGTGCACAGTTTTCTATTTTCTGATGTGAAAATAACAATGGTCTCTCTCTCACACAGTCATTGTGAGGATTAAATTATATGAAGCTATCATCCCTCCTTGTCAGCTATTTTTGGAAAGAAGACATTCCCTGGGTTCATTACAAAGAGTATTAGATCTGTCCATATCTGACTGCTGCCCACAAAAAGTGAGGTGCAGAGAAGACTTCTTCTGACACATCCAGAAAAGCTACCAGCCCAAGTAGTTCATAAACAGAAACAACTCCCTCCTTAAGAGGAATTCTGCTTTCACCTTCAAATGAAATCAGTAAAAGCATCAAGCCCTGCATGTAACCCATGCTCAGTTCTTAGCGAATGTGCACTGAATCTGAAGCTGTAGGCTTCCCACTTTACTTCCTCAATCCCTGCTGCAGTCTTTCTGCCATTATTCAGAGTCAGTTGCACGTCTCCCTACCTCCCCGTACCCAGCTCTGGCGCTGATAAACAACAGAATCGGAAATTTTCACATCACTCTACCAGGAATCAAAAAGTCCGTATTTCAGTCCTGGATCCATTCTTACATGATCTTGGCAATAATCTCTTGATATGAAGTCACTTCCTAAACTCCACTGACAAATTAGTTTTCTAGGGCTGCGATAACGAAGTGCCATAGCCTGAGTGGCTGAAAGAATGCACATTTATTGTCTCAGAGCTCTGGAGGCTGAAAGCCCAAGATCAAGGTGTAAGCAGGTTTGGCCTCTTCTGAGGGCTGTGCGCGAGGGGTCTGTCCCAGGCCTCTCCTGGAGCTTCTCACAGCCTCTGTGTTCCTTAGTTTATAGATGACCATCATCTCCCTGTGTCTCCTTACATAATCTTCCCTCTATATATGTTTGTGTTCAATTTTCCCTTTTTATAAGGACACCAGTGACTCTGGATCAGGAGCCCAGCTTACTCCATTATGACCTCAGCTTAATTAATTACCCCTGCAGTGACTGTTTTTATATAAGGTCACATTCTGAGATACTAGAGGTTAGGATTTCAGTCTGTGAATTTGGTGGGGACGGACTAAATTTAACCCTTAACAACTGGTAATCCCTGTTCTACCTACTTGCCAAATCAGGGGGAAAGACTAAACATAAAAGCATTTTGCAAACTATAAAGTACTACAAACACAAGGAATTACTAGGACTTAAAATACTTGGGAGTTTGATTTTTGAGACTTTCAGCACATGTTACCCTAACGATTATCCTGCACATAAGAATTGTCTGAAAGTAGCCTTGCTGCTTCAATAAAAGTGAAGTTATTTTCCTGCAAGTGCTGTTTCCTTCTCACTTATTGATTTGCATAAAATGCCACTTAATGGCTTAAATATTTATATTATGTGGATTCAGTAACAGCTTAATTTCCACAAAACAAAAGGTGCATTATCTCTTACTGAGTCCTTCTTTTCCATTTCCATCTCCCCAAGACATAACTTACGCAAATGTATTAGCAGCATAGAAACAGAATATCGTTCTTACAAAGGAACATTTGACTGGAAAAGGGCTTGTACCCTGAAACTGTCTGAATCTTTTCACTCATAAGAGTTTTTCCAAAGCCTAAGTTGGTGAGGAACAGTTGAAAATCAAACAACTGAAATGATAGCAATATATTATTTCTCCTAAGGAAGAAAGAGACAGGAAGGTTTATGATTCCATTGGGGTGCTTATCCAAGATGTCAGTATTGGGACCATCTTCTGCCCAGGGAGGGGATGACAACAATCAACGGCTGTTTTTGTAGAGAGTAACTACAGAAATTTTTAGCACCTTTGAAAACATGTTTTAATTGCATGGCATATTAGTTTCCTGTGGCTGCTCTAACAAGGTACCACTAGCTTGATGGCTTAAAAGGACATAAACTTATTCCCACAGAGTCATGGAGGCTACAGGTCCGTAATCTGGCAGGACTGTGTTCTCTCTGGGGGCTCCAAGAAAGAAGTCATTTCTTGCATCCTCCAGCTCCTGGTGGCTGCCTCGCATCCCTTTGCCATTCGTGCTGGCCTTGCTCTGCCTTCACATTGCCTGATCCTCTCTGTCACTGTGCCCTCTCCTCTGTCTGAAATCTCCCTCTTTTCTCTTGTGTAATGACACTGTGTAAAGGTGATGGCATTCGGGGCCAACAAGAGTGATCCAGGGTAATGTCCTCATCTCAAAATCCCTGATTTTATCACATCTTCAGAGACCCTTTTTCCACATAGGTAACATTCACAGGATCCAAGGACCTGGCATGGATTTCTTCGGGGGTGGTGGGTATTTTTCAAATATCACACATAGGGAGAGAAAAGAAGTTTTCAATATATATTTTTAGGTCATTAGTTTTCAAGCTGTTTCCAAAAAACTTGAGCCTCTGAGGTGGAATAGCAGGGATTACAGAGGAAGGAAAGACATAACTGAATCCTGAGGCCTATCCCTCCCCCACCACCATGAACCTCTTTGCCTTTTTTCTGTTTCGGAAAATGGGATCTTGTAAGAAATGTCTTTTCAAGGAAGAATTCAGTGGTTTAAAAACAAGCCTACCATTCAAGACTGGTGACTCTGAAAATGCTTTTTGGCTATACAAAATTCATGTGGAAAATAATTTTCTTAACCAGAACATATACTCCCAGAGTGGGAGACTCTCTGAGCCTTAGGTGTGGGGAGGGACCTTGGAATCTTTATCTTAAGAGGTACCACGGTGACTTGATCTTGTCACCAGAATTGTGTGTCTTACAGCTTCAGGTAAATCAGGCCCCTCCTGGGCTCATTGTTGATTGAATGAGTGTTTGGAACTGTTGGGAGGTGTGAGAGGGTATCTAGTACCCAGTAAGGGTAAGAGTGGACTGGAGAGGTCATTTATGTGATATAAACATTTCAGGGGACTATTTTTTAAAGGATTATTGGCTCTTGTTTACAAACATTATAGTTTCCCCAAAAGAAGAATACTGTATGATTCCACTTATATGGGGTCCCTGGAGTAGTCCAAACTCACAAAGAAATAAAATAGAATGGTAGTTGTCAGGCGCTAGGAAAAGGGAAAGGAGCTATTGTTTCTTAAGAAGAGTTTCAGTTCTGCAGGAGGAAAAGAGTTCTGTGAATGTAACTGCTGCTGACAACTTACAAATGGTTAAGATGGTCAGTTTTATGTTGTATGTATTTTACCAGAATTTAATTTTTTTCTTATGAAGGAGAGTGTCACAGGCAATGCTGGTGTTCCGCTTAGATGCTGTCAGATTCCTGTCTGACATTTCTGTGCACCCTTTTCCTGTGTGATTTTTGCTTCTAACCACCAGCACTCACAGCTTATCTTTAGAGAGCTCCCCTGAAGCTAGCTGAGCCACTCTGCGCTCACAATGTCCAGGAAGTGCCTGAGTGGCTCTTGGCCAAGAATTCACGGATGCTTCCCAGTCAGGACAACTCTGAGGCACAGCTCCAGATTCTAGTGGGATCAGGCTGAAATAGCCTCTGAAAGATTTTTGCATGGAGTCAGACTTTTTCCTGGCTTCCTCCCATTCCTGGTTCCCTGTCATGCTGCCCATCTTCTTTGGGAGCCCTTCCTTAGTAAATCACTTGTATGCATGGACGGAGACACACACACATACACACGCCATTACTGTTCCCCTTGTGACTGAGTTGGCAAGAATGAATCCACATCCCAGGACTGACCAGATGATTCTTCCATCAAAAAATATAAAGAATTATGCTCTCCTTCTGGAATTTGTCAAGATTTTTAAATTGTACATAAATAGCATCAGGAAGCATATGAAGAAGGCCATAGGAGTGATACAAAATGTTAAGGTGCTTCGGGCCAGGAAGAAAGTAATTCAGCCAAGGTTGGTTGCATGGAAGAGGGGTTTGGGCCTGGAAAGATAAGAAAGATTTGGGTAAGTGAAGACTGGAGGATAGTAGCTCAGGAAAAGTAGAAAATGGTGCCAGAAATGAAGATGGGAAAATGGAAAGTATGTACCAGGAAAAGCCAGTAGAGAAATCATGTTGGATGCCGTGCTCCTGAAGGCTACCTGGCCCACAGGTTTTGCAAAAGGGGTGTCCTGAAACCAGAAAGTGTTTGGTTACTGCAAGATTCAGATTGTTGGGAGGAGTGAGAGGGGTCTCTAGTACCCAGTAAGGGTAAGATTTGGGTCTTACTCACAAGGTGCTGAGATGGATGAGAAAGAGAAGCCAGCAGCCAGAAGTGATAGGCTACAGGGACGAGATGCACAGATATGGGAAGAGACCAAATTTATAACAGACTAGAAACAAAATAAAGTTCTGGGTATGAAAGGCTAATTTTTTTAAAAGAGAAAATTATGCATTTTTTACAAATGTAAAAGGTAGATGTGTTAAAGATATTATTTAGCTCATTAAATAAGGAGGGACCAAATAAGATGTAAGAGTACAAAGGAGAATCGAAGGAACAGAAACACATAGGCAACCAGAAATGCTGACATAAATTTACTAGCAGATGCATCTGTGCGACTCCACCAGAGAAAAATGTGTTTACATTTCCAAGAACAAGAACCACTGGCGTTACCGTCAGTTATCTACAATTTACGTATCTGTAAAATAGCTTGGTCAAAGACAATGAAAGGCGAAGACCTCCAAAAAAATCAAATAATCCAGAAGGATAAGGCAGTTAATGCCTCAGATTTAACTGAAAGGACACCCAGAAATCTCTTTTGACCATTTCAAAGTCTTTCAACTTTTTCTGACAGTGGTCAAGTAATTTTGAGATAATGGGTTAAACAAAGTTATCAGTTGTTTTTTTTTCTTTCAGAGTCTTTACTGGGTAATGTTCATTTAGAACCAATAGGAACAGAATATAGCAGGGACCAGTTCCAATATTTATTTGTTCATGGGACCGTTTTTCATGGAATTCTTTTTAAGATACTATAAAATATCAGTACTCCATGGTACTGTTTTGGGAGCCACGCATGTGAGCACCACAGCCTCCCAGAAATAACAAAAGAAAAAGGGCAGGAGGCCATCACTCCCTTTGCCTGAGGATCTTGGAGACTCTCAGGGTGTTCCCTCACTGCTGGGTGAGCAATTATTTCCAACAGGTTTCCTGCAATTTGTCCTTACCTTTCCTCACATTCCCACCTTCCTACCCCACTAAATGGTATACAGCACATTCAAAGAAGCACATGAAAGATAGAAAGGATTTGATCTGGGATGTTAGGGAGAAACTATTCTTGTCCCTTCCTCCAATCCATCTCAGACTTTTATGTTGACATCTGTTATTTGTGTCTAGCATGTCATGGACTCAATTACAGGCTGAGACATTTCTCAGAAGAAAGGAATTGTGGCTAAGATACACCTGCCACATTTTTGCCTGTCTACTCAGCTGGCTATTTAGGGCCTTTAAGAGCACTCACTGAAAAAGGAACAACTGTTTTAATCAGCAGTAAGCTGTTTAAAAACAAAGACATCTTCTTCCACCATGACTGAGACAATAAATCAAAAGGCACCAAACCCCTGGAAGTACCTTTTTTCTGGGGCAAATAGAACTTCTGGTCATTATGTGGCCCACGAGGCAAAACTTGGCATCTGAAATCATAAAACATAAATTCAAGTCCTTTTTCATTCACTGTGTAACTTTAAGCAAGTATTTCCCCTTCTCTTAGCTTTTACTTTTTTTTTTTAACTCTAACAAGTATAAAAATAACACTGAGTTCAGAGAGTTATCATGGGCATTAAACTATTCATTGAGATAACATCCATGAAGCACCTATTGTGTACTGGCATATGATAAGTGCTCAGTAATGATTAATCCCCCAAATTTATTTCATTCAATTGATTATAAAGCATTGATATTAAAAGTGCAGAACTATGGTGTGCTACCCTTAATGTCACACAGATGCTTTTACCTGGCACATGTATTTATTTTTATATATATTGTGAAAAAAAAACAATTCTCATTCTTAAAACACATGGAGTCATAGGTAATTTTGATTAGGACAAAATGAAAGTATTTAAGTTAAAAACAAGTCAGTTAAGAAAATATTAAATTGATCACATTACACATAACACACAGATGTTGAACAATTGTAAAAGTGGTGCACGACTGCCCAAATTTTGGGAAACATTGAGATATATATGCTGAATGGCCTAAAGAGGTTCTAGAAGCAAAAGATGACATAGAAGAACTTTCTAAGATAGCTGAACAAAGATGGACTGGACCAGGAAAGTATTCTGTTACTGGAGACAGTCCAGCAGAGACTAGCAGGCCTGTTTGCAGACATGGCGTAGTGGGGATTCAGACATTAGATGGATGATTAGACCATGTGTCCACTAAGGTCCCTTTGAATCTCATGAAGTTAATGCTCCTATGATTAGAAGGACTTCTGTTGTGGGAGCTTACAAACCACAAGCAAAAATATTTAAACAGACACTCCTGGGGCAAGGTAGTGTCTTTAGTAGTTAAGGTTCTCTGCCAGGTTCTGAGAGTCACCTGGGGAAGTTTCCATGGATTGCCACTATCTCTGTCTGCATGCCAATTTCTATCACATTTCACAGGTTTTGCACTTTCAATTCACCAAATGTTGCCTTTGAGAGCCTCTGCTGCAGTAATTTCCTTCGGGTGTGAACAGTCGGAAGGCACAGGGTAATTAAAGCCCAGGCACGCAAGCGTGTCCAGCTGACTGATGCATACTCCCCTCGGATTGGGGCTGATTTGAATAAGATTGTCAAGCTGGCAGAGCCAAGAGAAAGCAAAGACACAACGAAATCTTTCTGAATTCCAAAAGAAAATGTCAGACCAGGCAGGGTTGGCGTCGTCATCCCTGCTCCTCAACCTGCCTCCACCGACACAAACACACCCTCAAACAGACAACTCCGGCATACAACCCCAGGGGTTCAGAGAGCATCTGGGAAAAATACCCGACCTCCTGGCCTAACACATGGGTGCTCCACACAAAACGTGTGTTTTCGCTGGAGTAGCTGCCCAAGGGGCGTGCTTTCCAGGGAGCTTGGAAAGCCACTCGAATACTTTCTTTTATTTATTTATTTTTTTTTTTAAATAATTATTTTTTTATTGAAGGGTAGTTGACGCACAGTATTACATTACATTAGTTTCAAGTGTACAACACAGTGGTAGAACATTTATATACATAATTCGAGGATCCAGCTATCACCCTACCAAGCTGTTACATTATCTTGACTATATTCTTTATGCTATACATTACATCCCGGTTACTTATTTATTTTACCATTGGAAGTCTGTCCTTTTTTTTTTTTTTTTTTTTTTGTGAGGGCATCTCTCATATTTATTGATCAAATGATTGTTAACGACAATAAAATTCTGTATAGGGGAGTCAATGCTCAATGCACAATCATTAATCCAC
Organism: Manis pentadactyla; assembly: GCF_030020395.1. NCBI lineage: Eukaryota > Metazoa > Chordata > Mammalia > Pholidota > Manidae > Manis > Manis pentadactyla. The sequence goes on along the minus strand of NC_080019.1, from coordinate 211,739,921 downwards.
CCCAAGCCTAATTTTCGTCAGTCTCCAATCTTCTGAGGCATAACAAACAAGTTCTTACATGGAGAACAAATTCTTACATAATGAATAAGTTACATAGTGAATAGTACAAGGGCAGTCATCACAGAAACTTTCAGTTTTGCTCATGCATTATGAACTTTAAACAGTCAGTTCAAATATGAATACTCATTTGGTTTTTATACTTGATTTATGTGTGCATACTACATTTCTCTCTTTATTATTATTATTTTTAATAAAATGCTGAAGTGGTAGGTAGATACAAGATAAAGGTAGAAAACATAGTTTAGTGTTGTAAGAGAGAAAATGTAGATGATCAGGTGTGTGCCTGTAGACTATGTGTTAATCCAAGCTAGACAAGGGCAATAAAACATCCACGTATGCAGAAGATTTCTCTCCGAACAGGGGGGGTGAGGTTCTAAGCCTCACCTTTGTTGATCCCCAATTTCTCACCTGATGGCCCCCCTGCGACTGTGCCTGTCTTAGGTTGTTCCTCCCTTGAGGAATCTTACCCGTCTCTGGCTAACCAGTCATCTTCCGGGGCCATACAGGGAAATGTGAAGTTGGTAAGTGAGAGAGAAGCCTTATTGTTTGAAAAGGTTAGCTTTTTACATCTTTGCATATTTATGCCCTGTGGCTTCTATGCCCAGCATTTGTCTTGAGGTATCTTTACCACTTGGAAGAATTATGATACTCGATAAATTTGATATGAGGCACGAATTCTATTTAAGGGTTGTAATTAGGAAGGAAGAAGAAAAGCTGTAGAAGTAGCAGGCAGAAGAAAACATGGGAAGATTGATTATTTCTTTGGCATATCTTCTTGTAGAGTACTTCAGCATGGATAGGTTTTAAGCTACTACTTAAATTGTGCACACACATTAACATAATAGGAGTATAGTTACATAACCAAAGCATATCTGCAATTACCAGCCATCTCCAGTGAAACCAAGAAAACCAGTTAGGCACCTTAGGCATTTGTGAAAACTTATCTATGACATGGTGGATATTGTCCAACTGAACTTGAACAGTCTGAGAGAAATCAGACAAATTAAAACAACCCATTCCTGGGGAATGTTCACATGCCATATGTTCTTTTAACAGTAAATAGTCTGTAGTTGTAAGACTTTGGAGCGCTACAATTTGCACTTCTCCAAATTCTTGGTTGAGTTCCAACACTATAAATCCAGTCAAATTTGTTGTTTTACTGTATGCACAGGCCAGCTTAGATATCTCCTTCCTCATTCCCATGGCAAGTCCAGGAGCTGGTGGGATGAGTGCATCTACAGCTGTAGCAGTGCGTGGATCTTTGTTGGGGTTTTTTGATGATCATCTTCTGGCATGAGTCTTCCAGAGAGTGCTGATGTTGGAAGTTCTTTTTCATATCGTATCTTAGTTCATTTTTGGGGTAGCCCAATTAGGCTTTGATCCTCTGTATAAACACAAACAGACCCTTTCCCTACACTTTTATATGCCCTTTATACCCTTGTGTAGAACTCGTTGGAGGTTACCACACAGGAACTGCCCTTTTTTTTTTTTTTTTTTTTTCTTTGTTTTTGGTATCACTAATCTACACTTACATGACGAATATTATGCTTACTAGGCTCTCCCCTATACCAGGTCTCCCCTATAAACCCCTTTACAGTCATTGTCCATCAGCATAGCAAAATGTTGTAGAATCACTACTTGCCTTCTCTGTGTTGTACAGCCCTCCCTTTTCTCCTACCCCCCCTTGCATGTTAATCTTAATACCCCCCTACTTCTCCCCTACCCACCCATCCTCCCCAGTCCCTTTCCCTTTGGTACCTGTTAGTCCATTCTTGAGTTCTGTGATTCTGCTGCTGTTTTGTTCCTTCAGTTTTTCCTTTGTTCTTATATTCCACAGGTAAGTGAAATCATTTGGTATTTCTCTTTCTCCGCTTGGCTTGATTCACTGAGCATAATACCCTCCAGCTCCATCCATGTTGCTGCAAATGATTGGATTTGCCCTTTTCTTATGGCTGAGTAGTATTCCATTGTGTATATGTACCACACCTTCTTTATCCATTCATCTATTGATGGACATTTAGGTTGCTTCCAATTCTTGGCTATTGTAAATAGTGCTGCAATAAACATAGGGGTGCATCTGTCTTTCTCAAACTTGATTGCTGCGTTCTTAGGGTAAATTCCTAGGAGTGCAATTCCTGGGTCAAATGGTAAGTCTGTTTTGAGCATTTTGATGTACCTCCATACTGCTTTCCACAATGGTTGAACTAACTTACATTCCCACCAGCAGTGTAGGAGGGTTCCCCTTTCTCCACAGCCTCGCCAACATTTGTTGTTGTTTGTCTTTTGGATGGCAGCCATCCTTACTGGTGTGAGGTGATACCTCATTGTAGTTTTAATTTGCATTTCTCTGATAATTAGCGATGTGGAGCATCTTTTCATGTGTCTGTTGGCCATCTGTATTTCTTTTTTGGAGAACTGTGTGTTCAGTTCCTCTGCCCATTTTTTAATTGGGTTATTTGTTTTTTGTTTGTTGAGGCGTGTGAGCTCCTTATATATTCTGGACGTCAAGCCTTTATCGGATGTGTCATTTTCAAATATATTCTCCCATACTGTAGGGATCCTTCTTGTTCTATTGATGGTGTCTTTTGCTGTACAGAAGCTTTTCAGCTTAATATAGTCCCACTTACTCATTTTTGCTGTTGTTTTCCTTGCCCGGGGAGATATGTTCAAGAAGAGGTCACTCATGTTTATGTCTAAGAGGTTTTTGCCTATGTTTTCTTCCAAGAGTTTAATGGTTTCATGGCTTACATTCAGGTCTTTGATCCATTTTGAGTTTACTTTTGTATATGGGGTTAGACAATGGTCCAGTTTCATTCTCCTACATGTAGCTGTCCAGTTTTGCCAGCACCACCTGCTGAAGAGACTGTCATTTCGCCATTGTATGTCCATGGCTCCTTTATCAAATATTAATTGACCATATATGTCTGGGTTAATGTCTGGATTCTCTAGTCTGTTCCATTGGTCAGTGGCTCTGCTCTTGTGCCAGTACCAAATTGTCTTGATTACTATGGCTTTATAGTAGAGCTTGAAGTTGGGGAGTGAGATCCCCCCTACTTTATTCTTCTTTCTCAGGATTGCTTTGGCTATTCGGGGTCTTTTGTGTTTCCATATGAATTTTTGAATTATTTGTTCCAGTTCATTGAAGAATGTTGCTGGTAGTTTCATAGGGATTGCATCAAATCTGTATATTGCTTTGGGCAGGATGGCCATTTTGACGATATTAATTCTTCCTAGCCACGAGCATGGGATGAGTTTCCATCTGTTAGTGCCCCCTTTAATTTCTCTTAAGAGTGACTTGTAGTTTTCAGAGTATAAGTCTTTCACTTCTTTGGTTAGGTTTATTCCTAGGTATTTTATTTTTTTTGATGCAATTGTGAATGGAGTTGTTTTCCTGATTTCTCTTTCTGTTGGTTCATTGTTAGTATACAGGAAAGCCACAGATTTCTGTGTGTTGATTTTGTATCCTGCAACTTTGCTGTATTCCGATATCAGTTCTAGTAGTTTTGGGGTGGAGTCTTTAGGGTTTTTTATGTACAGTATCATGTCATCTGCAAATAGTGACAGTTTAACTTCTTCTTTACCAATATGGATTCCTTGTATTTCTTTATTTTGTCTGATTGCCGTGGCTAGGACCTCCAGTACTATGTTAAATAACAGTGGAGAGAGTGGGCATCCCTGTCTAGTTCCCGATCTCAGAGGAAATGCTTTCAGCTTCTCGCTGTTCAATATAATGTTGGCTGTGGGTTTATCATAGATGGCCTTTATTATGTTGAGGTACTTGCCCTCTATTCCCATTTTGCTGAGAGTTTTTAACATGAATGGATGTTGAACTTTGTCAAATGCTTTTTCAGCATCTATGGAGATGATCATGTGGTTTTTGTCTTTCTTTTTGTTGATGTGGTGGATGATGTTGATGGACTTTCGAATGTTGTACCATCGTTGCATCCCTGGGATGAATCCCACTTGGTCATGGTGTATGATCCTTTTGATGTATTTTTGAATTCGGTTTGCTAATATTTTGTTGAGTATTTTTGCATCTACGTTCATCAGGGATATTGGTCTGTAGTTTTCTTTTTTGGTGGTGTCTTTGCCTGGTTTTGGTATTAGGGTGATGTTAGCTTCATAGAATGAGTTTGGGAGTATCCCCTCCTCCTCTATTTTTTGGAAAACTCTAAGGAGAATGGGTATTATGTCTTCCCTGTATGTCTGATAAAATTCCGAGGTAAATCCATCTGGCCCGGGAGTTTTGTTCTTTGGTAGTTTTTTGATTACCGCTTCAATTTCGTTGCTGGTAATTGGTCTGTTTAGATTTTCTGTTTCTTCCTGGGTCAATCTTGGAAGGTTATATTTTTCTAGGAAGTTGTCCATTTCTCCTAGGTTTCCCAGCTTGTTAGCATATAGGTTTTCATAGTATTCTCCAATAATTCTTTGCATTTCTGTGGGGTCCGTCGTGATTTTTCCTTTCTCATTTCTGATACTGTTGATTTGTGTTGACTCTCTTTTCTTCTTAATAAGTCTGGCTAGAGGCTTATCTATTTTGTTTATTTTCTCAAAGAACCAGCTCTTGGTTTCATTGATTTTTGCTATTGTTTTATTCTTCTCAATTTTATTTATTTCTTCTCTGATCTTTATTATGTCCCTCCTTCTGCTGACCTTAGGCCTCATCTGTTCTTCTTTTTCCAATTTCGATAATTGTGACATTAGACCATTCATTTGGGATTGCTCTTCCTTTTTTAAATATGCTTGGATTGCTATATACTTTCCTCTTAAGACTGCTTTTGCTGTGTCCCACAGAAGTTGGGGCTTAGTGTTGTTGTTGTCATTTGTTTCCATATATTGCTGGATCTCCATTTTGATTTGGTCATTGATCCATTGATTATTTAGGAGCGTGTTGTTAAGCCTCCATGTGTTTGTGAGCCTCTTTGCTTTCTTTGTACAGTTTATTTCTAGTTTTATGCCTTTGTGGTCTGAAAAGTTGGTTGGTAGGATTTCAATCTTTTGGAATTTTCTGAGGCTCTTTTTGTGGCCTAGTATGTGGTCTATTCTGGAGAATGTTCCATGTGCACTTGAGAAGAATGTATATCCCACTGCTTTTGGATGTAGAGTTCTATAGATGTCTATTAGGTCCATCTGCTCTACTGTGTTGTTCAGTGCTTCCGTGTCCTTACTTATTTTCTGCCCAGTGGATCTATCCTTTGGGGTGAGTGGTGTGTTGAAGTCTCCTAGAATGAATGCATTGCAGTCTATATCCCCCTTTAGTTCTGTTAGTATTTGTTTCACATATGCTGCTGCTCCTGTGTTGGGTGCATATATATTTAGAATGGTTATATCCTCTTGTTTGACTGAGCCCTTTATCATTATGTAGTGTCCTTCTTTATCTCTTGTTACTTTCTTTGTTTTGAAGTCTATTTTGTCTGATATTAGTACTGCAACCCCTGCTTTCTTCTCACTGTTGTTTGCTTGAAATATGTTTTTCCATCCCTTGACTTTTAGTCTGTACATGTCTTTGGGTTTGAGGTGAGTTTCTTGTAAGCAGCATATAGATGGGTCTTGCTTTTTTATCCATTCTGTTACTCTGTGTCTTTTGATTGGTGCATTCAACCCATTAACATTTAGGGTGACTATTGAAAGATATGTACTTATTGCCATTGCAGGCTTTAAATTCGTGGTTACCAAAGGTTCAAGGTTAGCCTCTTTAGTATCTTACTGCCTAACTTAGCTCGCTTATTGAGCTGTTATATACACTGTCTGGAGATTCTTTTCTTCTCTCCCTTCTTGTTCCTCCTCCTCCATTCTTCATATGTTGGGTGTTTTGTGCTGTGCTCTTTCTAGGAGTGCTCCCATCTAGAGCAGTCCCTGTAAGATGTTCTGTAGTGGTGGTTTGTGGAAAGCAAATTCCCTCAGCTTTTGTTTGTCTGGGAATTGTTTAATCCCACCGTCATATTTGAATGATAGTCGTGCTGGATACAGTATCCTTGGTTCAAGGCCCTTCTGTTTCATTGTATTAAATATATCATGCCATTCTCTTCTGGCCTGTAGGGTTTCTGTTGAGAAATCTGACGTTAGCCTGATGGGTTTCCCTTTATAGGTGACCTTTTTCTCTCTAGCTGCCTTTAACACTCTTTCCTTGTCCTTGATCTTTGCCATTTTAATTATTATGTGTCTTGGTGTTGTCCTTCTTGGATCCTTTCTGTTGGGGGTTCTGTGTATTTCCGTGGTCTGTTCGATTACTTCCTCCCCCAGTGTGGGGAAGTTTTCAGCAATTATTTCTTCTAAGATACTTTCCATCTCTTTTCCTCTCTCTTCTTCTTCTGGGACCCCTATAATACGGATATTGTTCCTTTTGGATTGGTCACACAGTTCTCTTAATATTGTTTCATTCCTGGAGATCCTTTTGTCTCTCTCTATGTCAGCTTCTATGCGTTCCTGTTCTCTGATTTCAATTCCATCAATGGCCTCTTGCATTCTATCCATTCTGCTTATAAACCCTTCCAGAGTTTGTTTCATTTCTGCGATCTCCTTTCTGGCATCTGTGATCTCCTTCCGGACTTCATCCCATTTCTCTTGCGTATTTCTCTGCATCTCTGTCAGCATGTTTATGATTCTTATTTTGAATTCTTTGTCAGGAAGACTGGTTAGGTCTGTCTCCTTCTCTGGTGTTGTCTCTGTGATCTTTGTCTGCCTGTAGCTTTGCCTTTTCATGGTGATAGGAATAGTCTGCAGAACTGGGACGAGTGACGGCTGGAAGGACTTCCTTTCTTGTTGGTTTGTGGCCCTCCTCTCCTGGGAGAACAGCGACCTCTAGTGGCTTGTGCTGCGCAGCTGCGTGCAGACAGGGTTTCTGCTTCCTGCCCGGCTGCTATGGAGTTAATCTCCGCTGTTGCCGTGGGCGTGGCCTGGCTCGGGCAGCTACTCCAAGATGGTGGAGTCGCGTTGGAGCCGGAGCTGCTGGGAGGCTATTTATCTCCGTAAGGGGCCTGCCTGCTCCCTGCAGCCCAGGGGTTAGGGTGCACAGAGATCCCGGATTCCCTACCTCTGGATTAAGTGACCCGCCCTGCCCCTTTAAGACTTCCAAAAAGCACCCGCCAAAACAAAACAACGACCCCAAAAAAAAAAAAAAAAAAAAAAAAAGAAAAAAAAAATTTAATTTAAAAAAAAAAAAAAAAAAAGGGGGGGTGGTCGTTCGTTTTTCTTTATTCTCCGGTGCCAGCCTCAGGCCTCTGCTCACCGGTCTTTCTGCCCTGTTTCCCTAGTATTGGGGTCCCTATCCCTTTAAGACTTCCAAAAAGCGCTCGCCAAAACAAAACAGCAAAAAAGCAAAAAAAAAAAAAAAAAAAATGGTCGCGCGCTTTTCTTATGTCCTCTGTCGTCCAGCCTCCAGTGCCTGCTCACTGTTCTTGCTGCCCTGTTTCCCTAGTATTGGGGTCCCTATCCCTTTACGACTTCCAAAAAGCGCTCGCCAAAACAAAACAGCAAAAAAGCAAAAAAAAAATGGTCGCGCGCTTTTTTTATGCCCTCTGTCGCCCAGCCTCCAGTGCCTGCTCACTGTTCTTGCTGCCCTGTTTTCCTAGTATCGAGCGCCCTGCACTCTGGCCCGGATGGCGGGGGCTGGGTGTTCGGCAGCCCTGGGCTCCGTCTCCCTCCCGCTCTGCCTGCTCTTCTCCCGCCGGGAGCTGGGGGGAGGGGCGCTCAGCTCCCGCGGGGCCGGGGCTTGTATCTTACCCCCTTCGCGAGGCGCTGGGTTCTCTCAGGTGCGGATGTGGTCTGGATATTGTCCTGTGTCCTCTGGTCTTTATTCTAGGAAGGGTTGTCTTTGTTATATTTTCATAGATATATGTTGTTTTGGGAGGAGATTTCCGCTGCTCTACTCACGCCGCCATCTTCCGCCCCTCTCCTTCCGAATACTTTCTTTTAACTGAAATCCCTTTAACAGCTAACCACATCTTTATAAAGCAACTCCCCCAATGAATGAAATTTAGGCTGAGGTAGAACTGACCAACTTAATTCTAGATAAGAGAATTTTAAATTAGGAGTATTACTGCTACTACTCCTCCTACCAAAAGCACCTGCCAGGCACTGTCCAAAGAAATGCTTCACTTGCATTGATCCTTTCTCACCATAACGTGTGAGCGAGGGGCGTTCATTATTCCTGTTTTACAAATGAGGAACTTCAGACTTGGAGAAAGCAAGGGCTTGTCCAAGTTCACACACCTGACTGATTTTGAAGCTATCATTTTAAAACAAGGAAAATTTACTGACCATCCAGACTAGTCCCTTCTTTTTTAAAAGTGCAAAATTGAGATGCATAAAGTAGAAGTGATGCATCCACCAAGATGTGGGCGTTAAGAGGCAGAGCTAGACCCCAGTCCAAGGACTTCTGGAGAATCCAAATTCTAGGCTGTTTCTAAGAAGGTGGAATAGGGAAAAGGGCAGAGATTCCAAGGAATTTAGAAAAGGGTGACACTGAGACAGCTGAGCACATACTTCTTCACAATTTCACCTCAGTGACGGCACAGTGTCCTAGAACTGAACTTACCAAGCCTTTACTATCTGCTGGCACCTTTCTAAAAGGAAGAAACATGTGTTTTGATACCAACAAAGAAAGGCACAGGATCGAATCCTAGCCAGGGCACATTAGCCATGCGGCCTTAAACAACACGCTTATCCTCCTTAACTGCTGGAGATGCTGAGGTTGGGAGAACGGAAGACACTTGCCCAAAGTCACACAGTCAGGTACTAGTGGGACAAAAGTTCAAATCTAGGTTTTCTATTATAGCAACTGGTAAAGCAGAATGGAATGATTAACTATGGTTATGGTTGTCATTGTTTGAGGTTTTCATTGTTGTTTGGTTGGTTTTAATATGAAGAGGAAAGTAAAAGTGAAAGTGGTTGCTGGCTTTCTAGGTGCTGAAACCTAGCTGTGACATCCTGCTAACTGGCACGGTCCTGTGGCTCACTGGTGCGGAGACTGCATCCCAGCTGTCCCCAGTGCCTGGTGCCGCCCTCCCCACCAGACCAGCTCTCAGGAATGAGCCGTCTCTCTGGCTTCCCAAGGGAAAGGGGGCCCCAGTGCTCTGGACCAGACGAAAGGGTCACCTGGAGAATGTAGTAATTAGCTTCCCTGGGATGAACTGGCTGTCATCAGTGACCCGGCCATGCTGCTACTGCAGCAGTCAGGAGGGGAGGCAGGGCTAGGAGGAGAACTTTACTTGGAAGCTGACAATCCTAGCTGCTGCCATTACCCAAGTTGCTGGGTCCTCCGGCTCTGCTACAGGAGGCAAGCCAGTGTTCCCAAGCCCTGCGGGACTTTGCGGAGAGGGGATTTGCTGTAAGTAACCAGCTGGCTTGAAGGGATGAGCACGTCTCAGGGCCTGGAGAATCTCTGGGCCCTAGTGCCTCACCACTTCATGCCAGGTTTCCGCACAATGGATTGTAAACATTAATTAGACACCTGGGCAATAGTTATGGCCCATAACTTCAATTCTTGTTAAGGATTTTTGTTTTTTTGGTTTTGTTCTTTTAAAAATCAAATGCTTTGAAGCCATATGCCAACAGAGGAGGAAGAACTAAGTGACAGTCATGTAACTAAATGGTTTGACAGAATTCGGGCTCTGCAATTTTACAGACCTGGGTTTAAATCCCCAGTAGCTATCAGTTTGTGTTGCCCCTGGGCCACTTCTCAACTTCTCTAAGCCTTGGTTTCCTTATATGTAAAATGGGAATGATAATTTTCTTATTTTTACTAGAATTGCTTTGAGACTACACAATCACATGTTAGCTATTATCATTCTGTACTGAAAATTCCCCATTGTTGTGTCTGTATTCCCCACTAATGAATAAATTATGTAAGAATAGAAACTACAATTTCCATGCTCACCTCTTGACTTAGGTTGAGTTGCCCCAGACACAGTCAACTAGACAAGGATTTGAGAATAAGTAGTTCATTTAGAAGTGATCCCAGGAAACCCGGTAGAGGACTAGGAAAATATGGCAAGATTGGGGAAGGGAACCAGTCAGGAGGGCATGCATTATCTAGCCAGTTACTGCTGTGGGCAGCTGAGGTTCCATCCCATTAGGAGTCTCTGAGAGGTCACACCTCTGAGTTGTGGGGAGGTGAAGAAGGGAGTAGTCAGCCACTGACTCCTGTCCACTGCTGGTGAGGGCTGCTCCCAGGGGCATTAACTCCCACCTGCCGTGAATAGCTGGTAGAAAGCCCTAGAGCAGAGACTTGTGGCGCTTGCATGAGAGCCCATCAGAATGCACTGCAATAGTGAGAGCCCACAGGAAAATAGACAGGGCACCAGCAGGTCTGCTGCTCCTCCATTACCTGGCATTCAGCACAATGACTGGCACATGATTGGTGCTCCATAAACATCTTGATAACTGTGATACAAGATAGTACCTGATCAGAATTGTCAAAGAGGCAATTAATTAGCAGGTGAGGTTAATAGAAGGTAAAATTACTTTAATCCAGGAGGTATTAAGAAGGTCTTAAAGAAGAAGTAGCATTTGAGTGGGGGGTATTTAAGGATATGTTATGGGCTGAAGTGTATCCCCAAAGAAATTCATATGGTGAATTCCTAACACCCAATACGTGAGAATGTGACTGTATTTGGCAACAGGGTCCATAAGAAGTAATGAAGTTAAATTGAGGCCATAAGAATGGCCTCTAATCTATTATGATTGGTGTACTTAGAAGAAGAGGAAATTCAGACAGAGATACATAGAGAAGGAAGACCCTGTGAAAACACAGGGAGAATACAATGAGAGAATTCTGGAATAAATCTTTCCCTTATGGTCCTCTAAATAAACCTATCCTGCTGACACTTTGATCTCAGACTTCTAGCTTCCAGAACTGTGGGAAAATACATTCTGCTGTCCATACCACCTAGCTCATGGTACTTTGTTACAGTAGCCCTAGCAAACTACGCAGGATAGCTAGCTCTGATGCTCTGCACAGCTGTATCTTCAGCACCTAGCATATAGTACATTGTATTGGCTTAAAATATTTTTATTCTGTGATGATTCTGGCCAAGTGGCAAATAGAGGAAAGACATTATAACAGAGATAAGTGCATGAATGATGGCATGTAGACCAGGAAGTATGGCAGCTATTAGAAACAGCAAGTTCAGTTTGGCTGGAGCATAAGTGCTAGTGGTGTAGAGTGTGGATGTGGTAGGCAACATTCAGAATGAATCAGAAGCATCTTAAGGAGTTTGGACCTTATTAAAGTGGTGTTGTAGTGATGACCTCCTGAAACTATCACAGCTTCCAGTATCCCTGCTTTGATTCGGGGATTGGCCAATGATACACTAGCAAGTGTGATGCAAACAAAGTCATGAGAAGTACTTGTGCATTGGCGCCTGCCCTCTATGACTGCTTTTAGGAACTCTGAGATCAGGGGTGAAGACACTAGGGTAAGTCTACTGGAGAATGAGAGATAGCTTCAGACAAGCCATGCCAGACAAGCTTGCTCACCTCCAGGCATATGAATGAGGCTAACCAAGGCATTCTAGCCCAACAGAGCCAACCCGGCCCAGCTCAGCCCAAGAAACAAACCACAGAGTTGTGAGAAAAAGTAAGTAGTTATTGTTGTAGTCCACTAAATTTTGGAAAGGCCTGCAGTGAAAGCTAACTGGGAAGTCATTGAAGGTTTTTACAGGTAGGAAGGCAACATAACTGAAGCCTTAAGATGAATCTGTAAATAGTGTATAAGATTTAGAAAGCAGTTGCCTTAACTGCTCCCTAATGGGAATAAGCAAAACATTCATTGCTCTCCTTTCTCTGAATGTCTCTAGGACTGAGACCGAGATGGGCCACACACTGGAACCCTTGATTATATTATGAATTCAGTGTCTAGAGCTATTGTTCACAATACTGTGAGATTTGTTCTTTTGGTTCTAAATTTCTCAAGCAAGAGGCAACTGCCAAAGGTAAGAGTTCAAGCAAAGAGAACAACTGAACTATTATCAAATGCTAAAACAAGAGGGATTGAAACAAAATAATCTGAAGTTCATAACGGCTGTACTAGAGGGGGAAACAGTTTAGAGCTGGAGTTCAGGTCAGGCTAAAGGAATGGTTCTCACTACTCCAAGAGATACAGCCCACGTCTGAGTTAATCATTGCTGGTTGCTTATAACTGCTTGGCCTTGACTTTTTCACCCTTGGAGACAGCCAGAGTCACATAGCATAACTGGAATATAATGAAGACCTGTGGAGCTATTTTGACTCCAAAACTATGATAAAAGATTAGGTGAGAAGGATGCCTAATATTAGCCATGAGAATCTTCTCCACAGCTATTCTAAGAATCTGATGCATTATGTCATACAAATAAATTCAACATAAACAAAAGGTTCCCTAGCAGCGCCTTTGGCTTTTGAAGACCACCATATTTACAAACCCACCATGGTAACCCTCCCAGCACCTTTGTGCTGCAGCTCTGGGCTGTGTGTTTCTGGAATTTTGCAAATAACCCAGTCAAGGTCACAGGAACCATGTGACTTCCCAGAGTGGTGGGGTGGTCAAAGCAAGCCAGAGACAGAGCCTAATTTAGAAAACACATCTCCAAATATCTTGCCTATGGTTTTATCCACAAGGCCAGCTCAGCCCTCACTTAACTGTTCATAATTCCCTCAAAGATGAGGATAGGGATAATTTATGAAACTAGAAAAACTGCTTGCTTTGTTTTCCACTAAATTCCAGTGAATTCTTCAGCATGGTGAACCACATGAGATTTCAGCTGAGGTCTAGAGCAGGGAGAGGGTGAAAACTTTGGGGTCTGGTTCTGCTAATTTGCTCCACCTTAAAAAAAAAAATCTTCTATAATTATAACAAAGAACCCAGAAATGATCCTCTGTTTCCCCCACAACCCCCTACACACACACACACTTTTCTAACTTCAAAGAGAAATGATCCTCTGATTACCAGTAAGCAGTGTCTCTTGGGTATGTGTTAAGAACAAGAATCCTCGTGTCTCTACGGAACCAATTATCTTTAGGTCTAGAAAATTAAGAAGTTATGTTTCCGTGCATGCACATTCAGATGCCAGATGCTAGTGCAGAGTTGAGAGTTATAATAATCTTCTCTAGAAAAATCCTCATCAAAACACAAAACTTCCATAGTCTGTTCTCTTTACTTGCTCAGGATGTAGCACTTCAGGTTTGGGTAGGTATCGGGGCCTATATTTAATGATCACTTCAGAAATGTTCTCTCACAAATTTCACAGACATCTCAGCAGACTATAAAGCACATTTCCTTTAAGTGGGGACTATTTGGTGTCTGAACTTGCCAAGCTGGTTTCACATTCAGTTTTGAGTGAGAGTAAGAGGTTTTCGAGTCTATGACAAGCAAGTCCCAATTGTACCATAGTGGATGGATAACAGCACATGCTTGGAAGAAAATAAACAATAGCTCTAAATTTTGTTATTAGTAATAACAGTATTAAATAGTATTGCTAGTAGTGTTATGATGATAGTAGATAACACTTACTTAGTTCTTAATAGGCACCTATGTCCAAATATTAGCTCTTATCACTTGCTGTCAGTTTGACCTTGAAAGGTCACTGTATTAGTTTCCCAAGGCTGCCATAACCAAGTTCCAAAAGCCGGATGCCTTCAACAACAGACATTTATTGTCTGGCAGTTCTGGAGGCTGGAAGTCTGAAATCAAGATGTGAGCAGGGCCATGTTTTCTCTGCTGGCTCTAAGAGAAAAAGCCTGGCCTCTTCTAGCTTCTAGTATGTGCTGGCAACCCTCAGTGTTCTGTGGCTTATAGATGCATCACTTCAGTCACGTGGCCTTTTTCTTCCTATGTGTCTCCCTCTCTGTGTACAAACTTTCTCTTTTTACTAGGACACCAGTTATGTTGGATTAAGGCCCACCCTAATAACCTCATTTTAATTAGATTAACTCTGTAAAGACCCTATTGCCAAATAAGGTCATATCTTGAGACACTAATAGTTAGGAGCTCAACATAGCTTTCTGGCAGGGACACATTTCAGTTACCTAACCTCTTTCCTAACCTCACTTCCCCTTACAGAAGGACATACAAGGAGTGCTGACCTCACAGGGTTGCTGAGAGGATGAAATGAGATGATGTATATAAAGTGTTTAGCCAAATGCCAGGCACACAGCTGGAAGGCAGTAAATTATTATTATTATGAAAGTGGAGATAAAGGTACTTAAAGCTCAGTTTGTTTTGCTTTGCTTCACAGAAGAGAAGCCCATGCCAGTAATATTTTCCTCCATGTCTAAAGGGCATAATGATTTTTCTTAACAGTGTGAGTTGATTTTCACAACTTGCATTTTACCAAGGAACTATGTGTTTGAAAAAAAAATCCACTTTTTAATTTGAATATTTCCATTTATTCAAAATATGATAAAAATCACTTTGAATAAATACCTTACTCCCAGCAAGTAAATAAACCTTAAATGTTAAAAATCTGATCAATTTTTAAAAGGTTAGTAAATGCTCCTTTTAGATCATCTCTAAAATACAAGAAATAAAGCTCTAAAATGTAATATTACGGACTTCTGTTCCCCAACCATGCCGATATGAGTAAACTATACTGCAGACATTGGGAGAGAGCCTCATTCACTGAAAAGAGCATGCCCTTAACATTCACGTATATCTGGGCTCAGCTTATAACTCTATGCTTACAGCTCTGTGACCAGCATGAAGTTATTGCACATTTTTCATTCTCAGTTCCACCATCCAGGAAATGAGGATAATAGTTCTCCCTCAGGAGTGACACAGCCTAACCATTTACAAATGGATGGATAACCAAAATGTACATATAGTGGAATATTGTTCAGCCTCTAAAAAGAAGGAAATTTTGACACAGGCTACAACATGCATGAGACTTCAGGATATCATGTTAAGTGAAAAAAGCCATTCACAAAAAGATAAATACTGTACCGTCCACTTCTATGAGCTTCCTAGGGTACTTAGATTCATAGAGACAGAAAGTAGAATGGTGGCTTCCAGGGGCTGTGGGGAGGGGAGAAGGGGAGTCAGTGTTTAATGGGTATAGAGGCACAGTTCTGCAAGGTGCAGAGTTCTGGAGATGGATGGTGATGATGGTGGCACAACAACATAAATGTTCTTAATGCCACTGAATTCTACACTACAAAACGGTTACAGTGGTAATTTTTATGCTATGTGTATTTTACCACAATTTTAAAAGTAATTTTTAAAATAAATTCTTTAAAGTTAAAAATGAGATGGCCTAAGTAAAGCTTTAATTAATGACAGGCATACAGCAGGCAGCAATTACACACATTCCATCATTAATATTCTCCTTCCTCCCACCACCAATACCTACAAAAAGAATTGCACAGCATAGGATTCAATGTAAAAGATGGCAGATAATCCACTAACCCTTAGTCTTGAAATGAAGCTAATTGTGTGAATGATGTTGGATCAAGAGGTAAGATAACTAGTCCATACGTTGCTATTGCTGAGTTCTATGATTGTGAGCAAGTCACTTAGCTTCTTTGGACATATTTTCCCATCTGTCAAATAAGAAGTTGAACTAGATGATCCATATTAAACCCTAGTCCTTAGAGGTTTTATAGACAATACAGCCAAGACACCATATTTAAGAATGAAGAGTCATAGTTTTACAATGCAAATATGTCCTCTTCATGCAAATAATGGGAGAGAGGAAATAAATATCTTTTATCATGCTAGCATGGTAAATTGGTCAGACAGAGGGAAAGAGATTCAAACTGAAATGAGCAATTAATAGCAAAATGTCATACTGTTCAAGTGTTACTGTATTTAAAAGAATATTGCTTTGTAAGATGAATAAGATGGTAATTTTTTTATGTGTTTGTTTACCACAATAATAAAATAAAAGAATATGGGCACAGTTCCTTATTTCCTCTCTTTAACCTCACCTCTCAAAAACAATACCAATGGTTTGCAAAATTTTCTTTAGATAGCAAATCCATTCTTCAAAGGAAGTTTTATGGAAAAATGAGTGTTAAAAAAAACGGATTTTAAAATGGAGTATTAGATGGGGTTTACTAAACAAAAAGTCTCTCCTTGTTCCCTGGGCCTGCCTCTGAGCCCTCTGAAGACGACTCCAGCACCAGTAGGCAAGTTTGAAAATCAATACCATGTACTCTATTAAAAAATGTAAATGCCCTCTCAGTGCATTCAGTTGGGAATTAGTCAATAATGATAGAGCTTTAGTAGTCTAAGCCCTACAATCCATCTAGCCATTTATTGTAAGTAATGTTTAAGTGGATTTTAGAGGAGGCCTTTCCATCCATTTTCATGAAGATATACGGAGGGGGAAAGAAAGCATCAGTGCCTAATGCCTTCACTAACCCCACAGTTTAGCACATGCTCAATAAAGACATGTATAAATGATTTCATTCTTGAAAGGACCCAAGCTCTAGGAAAGGCATAGCAGGGAGTTCATTCATTCATTCATTCAAAAACATTTCTTTGTCATCAACTACATTCTAGGCAATTGTTAAGCACTACCATGAATCAGACAGTCTGTATGCTCAAGGAGCTCGCCGTCTGGTATTGTAAAGAACTGTGGAAAATGTAAGGAGGATCACGCACAGAATGTTATGGCAGCACCAAACACTTGCTGAGTGGGAGCAGGGAAGTTTCCTGAAGAAGAGAAGGAGAGCTAGCAAGTTATTGATGAGGGAAATCATACCAGGCAAGCCAAAATCATAAAGCACTTGTGAGAAACAGCTTGTGTGCTGGGAAGCACAACACAGAAAGGGGGTAACTGGGCAGATGACACTAGAGAGCAGGGCTGTGGAGAGCCCTATGCATGAGTAGGGTCTGCCTGGCTTTGTTTGTTCCCCTTCGTTCTATCCCAGGGAACCTCCAGATGACACTTCCGTGGAACCTTGAGACCCTGTAATCAGTACTTGACTTGTGCCCTATGGAAAAAGCAGGGAGAAAGAGGAAAGAAGAGGGCCAAGAGGAAAAAAGCAAGAGATATTTCACCTCCTCTTTGGAAGCCACTGTAAAAAATCTCAACATGACTTTCACTCATAGAAGAAAGCAATGAGGTTACTTGTTGAGAAGAAAAACTTTGGCCTGACCAGAAGGCACTGTGCTGAAAGGGCCCCTCAGGAACACCGACTCAGCCAGCTATGACTGAGCTACACAGAGATGCTGGGTATCCTGGGTGCCCTCGGTGTCCTGGGTTCGTTCACCTGGAAGCGGCAGCCCTGATCCCCAAGCCTTATCTCAGTGACTTCATGTCCTCTCAGCTCAAGATTTTCCCTTCTTCAGACATTCCACTTCCCGGCTCTATTTAATAAAAATACTCACTTTTGATCCTATTTTTCTTACCAACCATTAGAAAGCTCAGGCATCATTTCCCTGTAGGTCAGCATGAACACTGAGTAGTTCTCCAAAGGTGGAGGCTCTTTAGAGTTTGAGTCATGCTGACTATTAGGCATGGACTCATTGATACCACCTTTCCTTTCCTGTATGAACAGCCACTCGGTAAACATTAAGCAAGCACAGAAAATGAAAATGCTGACCTAGGGTAGACTTGAATTAAAAAATGATAGTAACAGCCTGAGAATTCTCACTACTGCTTCTAAGAATACATATATATTCTTTCATAGATAGATGGATAAATAGATAGAGATCCCAAGTTTAAAGTTTTAAAATTTTGTAGTTGATAAAAATCAAAGCAGTGCCTTGTTCCATGTGCTCAAAACCACATGCACTGTTCTCATATCAAGGCACACCTCAGGAACCCAATAATCCCACTAGCTATATGCGACCACAGGTTACTAAGAGAAGATGGATTTCAGAAACAATGAACATCAAAAGCACATAATCTTTCAGAGTTTCCAGATCTATGTTCTAGAATCTTCATTATATCGGCAACCAAACAGAATCAAGCATTCTTCTTTATTGCCCAAAGTACTAATACTCCCCTTGTGGTAACTGATTCTGAATTTCCATTTACTAAAGAAGGGAAAAAAATATATTGAAATCTTACATTCACCTATTTTCCCCCTTTTTATTGTCCTGGACAGCAAAGCACTACATTATTCAGGACAAGATTCTACATACATTATCAGATAAATCTAAAACTATTTTGTGACTAAATTTAGATTTTCATACAAATGATACTTGGAGAAAAGCCTAAGTGATTTTGGTACCAATACTCAAGAAAAGTGTTCCTACATTTTCAGGAAAATTACAACAAAATTATTTGACAAAATTGGAGAGACATGGTAAAAGTTTGAAAATCAAAGTTCTAAGTCTAACATTCAAAAACAAAAGATGAATGACGACAGTTCTTTGAATGGGCACAACTTATTTTTTTAAAGACTTTATTTCTTAGAGCAGTTTTAGATTCACAGCAAAATTGAGCAGGAAATAGAGTTTCCATGTGAAGCATGCATAGCACTCCTGACCCGGACAATCCTTCACCGGATTGCTTTATTTGTAACAGTCGATGAATCTGCACTGATACATCATGGTCACCCAAAGTTTACATTATAGTTCATTCTCAGTGATATGCATTCTATGGGTTTTGACAAATATATCCACCATTATAGTATCAGACAGAATAGTTTCACTGCCCTGAAAATCTGTGCCCTGCCTATTCATCCCTCCCTCCCAGCAACCCCTGGCAACTATGGCTCCTTCTACTGTCTCGTAGTTTTGCCTTTCCCGGCATACACATGGAATCATACACTATGTAGCCTTCTCAGATTAGCTTCTAACACTTAGTTGTATGCATCTAAGTTTCCTTCATGTCTTTTCATAACTTGATAGCTCATTTCTTTTTAGCTGACTAAGAGTCCAGTCTGGATGTACCACGGTTTTACTCACTCACCTATTGGAGGACATCTTGGTTGTCTCCAAATTCAACAAGTCATTTGCAAACTCCATCTTCAAAGAGCAGCCATCTGAGATCAATTGCCATCCTTACTTCCTCATTGAATTTTAGAGGTGACCCAGCCAAGCTTTAAACTAATACATGAAGTGCCCTCAACAACAAATTCAACATTCTACCAGACTGACTTAGTTTGCTTCTCTACCTACAAGTTACTCACCATTTTCATAAGGCAGCCCATTACAGGATATTTCTAATTATTATTAATAGTTGTCCTAATAGTGACCTTTTCCTACACCTTTCAGAATAGGCCTAGTTCCTTTCCATGTGCATTTCCAAAAGTATCTTTTAAAATTAAAATCTCAGTATTTTTTCTACTGTTTAAAGGAAAAAAAGTAACAGAGTCATTGGTGTTATTATGTTTTTGTCCACCATTGCAATCTAGTCTCTTAAAATATTCAGAACAGCCAGAGGCTTTCAGACAATGGACATGACCCCTCACAGACTTTTTTTTCTCCTGGACAAGCATTGCTAATCCCTTAAAGTTTGCTCTTATATCATTTTGTGTCTCCAACTTATTCTGCTCATCCTCCTTTGGATATGCTTCCTTTTCTGTATTTTTTATTCAGAATTGGGCATAATCTTCCATGAATGCAGGTGAGAGGGAAACAATTATTTCTCATGTAGTGTGTATACACTCTAGCTACTATAGTTGGAAGCTCCATCAGCTTTCCTGCCACACTGAGACCACATTAAAACTCGTTAGTTAAAACGTGCTCCTTCCCCATCTGCTCTACTCTGCATTCTCACTTCTTCAGACTTTCCCCTCTTCAATTTCATCTTGTTACATTTGACCTGTTGTATTACTCTGTCAAGATAATTTTGAAGACTGTATCTACTATACAAGTATCAGCTCCCTTACCCTGTTTTGTGATACTTGTGATTTTGATCAACTGCATTTAATTCATTTCATTCATTCAACCAATATGTATTAAGTGTCAATTATAGTGTCAGGTTCTGGGGATACAAAGAAAACATCAGTCTCTACTCTTAGGAAATACATGGTGTAGTGAGAATGACAGGTCATAACCGCTCAGATTAATGAATATGTAATTACAAACTGATATAACTTCTGAAATCCTAAAAATACAACTTTATTTGTGACTAAAACCACGTAATCTAATGTACATACAAGCAGGGTGATGGTAAGAAAAGACTTTGCTCCATTAGTGATGGTCAAGTTGAGACTTAAAGGATAAGTAAAAGTTAACTAGATAAAGGGGTGGGGATGGGGAAAAGCATTTTAACCACAGAAAAAGTCCTGGAGAAGGAAGCAGAGCATAATTCAGGGATCAGAACCGAGGGCAGGGTGTCTTGTCTGGAATAAAGAAGAGTGGTCATGGTAGAATCATGCACAGTGATGCTACAGATGCCTGGCCAGACCATGCAAGCTCTCCGTAGGACAGGTTAAGGATTGGCTGTACTCTAAGAGCCCAAGAAGAGTCTCTATAAAGCAGACTCTTACATTATGAATTTTAGCCTCACTTACCCAAATTTTCAGAGCCCTCCTCCCCCATTAGTTAAGTTTACAAGATCCCCAAAATCTGATTTTCCTTTTCCAACGTCTCTGATGACTTGATGTGACAGAAACAACTGATCAAGTATTCCCACCCCTCTGACTTCATCTGGAACATACTATCTCTCTGATCTAGCCTCAATTATGGTCCATAAAATGGATACATGATCAAATGCACAGCCACTTAGCATCTCCTTAGACAGTGACTCTGTCTTCTCAATGAAACTGTAATTCCTAGTGGGCAGGAAATATTTTTGTTACTTCTTTTGAATGCTACATAGCTTCTACACAATTTCTATATACAACACATAGCTAATTTATGCTTATAGATTATATAAATAACCTCCCGTAAGGGCTCCCTACTGAATAAGATTACTGCTGTAAGATTATCCCAGCACTGTGTTCTGTATAGTAGGCACAACAGCAACGCCTAATGATTATAAGATTCAGTTTCCTTACAATAGATGCTGTGGATCTTCTGTTAGGAGTCTTTATACAGTGCGGGAGCCAAATTAGGGTGTGTGTATTTCCTTTCCCTAATGTTTTGGGCAGTGTTTTCCAGTGTTTTTTTGAGTGACACTCAAAAACTTGAGAAAGTGTTGCTTGTCCATATATGCTTGGGAATATCAGGTTATGTACAAATTTGAGGCACAGAACTTCTTGGAACACTAACCTATTTGGTGGGTATTTTGACTGTCCAAGAGCCACTAATTCATTCTCTAACAAAGAGTAAAGATTTACCATATGCCAGGCAACATAGTAACAGAGGTATGCTGGCACATTTTAAAAGTATAAAAACCAGCTCTCCAAGTAAAAGGAAACCAAACACCCTGACTTGTAGTGTTTGCCAATTTCTATAATGAATATATTCCAATGTGGTTGATTTCAAGCTATCAATGTGACATCACTGAACACAGAGTAGGGAAAAAATGCACACAGTCAGCCCTTTCCAGCCAGCTCAAGCTGGCTTCAGCACACTAGGTGCTAACTGATGAATAAAATAGCCATGGAGTCTACACTTGTAGAACTTACAGACTAATGGTGTCAACAGAAAATAAACAAGTTAATAAGCCAATATGTAAAGATGAATTGTAAAGGGAATGGCCAGGGGAAAAAAACTTAGCCCTCTGAGATAGACAACTACTGGGAACTGGGGAGGTGGGCACAAGATTCCTCCCCAGAGAAGGGATGTTCTAGCTGCAAACTAATTTATGAAAAGGAGCCTGCCAAAGGAGCATGGGGAGGAAAACTTTGCATGAGGGAGGAACAACATGTGCAAAAACATAAGCCCACAAAGAATATGGTGCTTTAAAGGACTAAAAAGGCTAATGTGTCTGCATGGCGTAAAGCAGGAGAGAGTGGCAAGAGGTGAAGTTGCAAAGGCAAGCAGGATCCACATGGCCTTGGACCTCCTAGTAGGGAGGCTGGATTTTGGTTTTAAGAAGGAGGGGAAATAACCTGAGCAATTTTACAAGCTCACTTCGACTGCTGTATGGAGAATGGCCTGGAGTATTTCCCACACTTATCTGATATGGAGCCCTGTCTGTCTAAGGACCTTTCTCTGGAGTGCCCCTCAGAGCATATTTTGGAAAATGTTATATTGGAGTTTTAAAGAAGCATGTAATTAGTTAACATTATTTTTCAACCTCTCCCATGCAACAAGAAATAAATACTTAAGTGTGATTAGTAGAAGCTCCTCCTTTGCTGCTCCCTACCAAACCATCCTAGGCTTTCCCAACAGGCTCAGTACAATCTCAACTGTCCATACATGTAATGAAAATGAGAACAACTTTAAAAAACCTGAAGTGGAAGACCTAGAGTCACTGAGATTCAGGTCAGAGGTCACCATTGTTCGTGTTTCTGACCAAGGTCTGGTTGTTGTCAAGAAAACAGGTGAAGCCATCTAATAGAATGTTCTCTGATGATGGAAAGTTCTGTATCTACACTGCCCAGGATCCTGTCACTAGCCACATGTGGTCTACTGAGCACTTGAAATGTGGTAATGTGACTGAGGCATGGAATTTCAAATTTTATGTATTAATTCATTTATGTAAAATTATGTAAAATTAATTCATCTAAGTTAAATTTAAATAGCCACATATGGCTTTGGCAACCAAAATGTATACCACCATTCTAGAGGCTATTAATGGTAAAATAAAAAGTGGCGATTTCCCCCTTTTTATAGCTAGATGAAATCCCTGCTCTCATATAAACTTAGTCCCATAGGACAGCAGTGATACAATGAAGGCATTTCAAAGGTCACTCTGCAATTTCATCTTCCGATGCTATTTTCTGCCCTTTTCTCCCCCTATTCAATACCATATATACACAGGAGAAGTTGTTAATGTCTCTAAATAATAGATTAGTGTTATTTATTACTCGCGCTTGTTTATTCATTTTCTCCTAAAAATACCACCACATTTTGGACTCTTTGATGGAAGAAAAAAGGTGGAAGGCAACGGAGAACAAAACAGTCCTGTGACTTTCTTTTTGTCAATACACAGTGGCAACCAGCCAACACAGCAACTATTACCCAACACTCCTAGCCTTCATGCCACTCAGAGTTCCTTTAAATCTGCCTCAAGCATCTAAGCTGTTTTAACTTACATCATACCAAGTCGATAGACGGGAAAAATGGCCAGGAAAATATGGTTAATTAGAAATTCCCCACTGGCCTTCCATTCGTAGGTGCTTCTCAAACATTTTATTTTTTTGCAAGATATATCTTTCTTACTGATTTCACTCTTTAACACCCAAATCATGAAGAACTGAGCTTATAAATGGTCCAACACATGGGGTTGCAATCTGCTGTGTTCAGATGATATTGCCCTTCGTTTTCTAGGAGGGCTTGCTTTCTTGCCTCCCTTCCTTCATTTTTAGCCTTCCCTCTTTCCTTCTTTCATTTGTTCAACAAACTTCTCTTGAGAGCTACTATGTACCTGGTACTAGGGCAGGGGCCAGGGAGACAGCAGAGAAGACAGAGAGTGCACGCTCACGCAGCAATTGAATGCTGCCACAGGACAGCACGCTGCACAGCACAAGAGGGCTCCACACAGGAAGGCTTGGGAACAGATCCAAATATTTGTCTGTAAGAAGAAGGGGGAAAGGAAGACATGGGCTTAGAAAATCCAACACACTGGTCTAAAAAATTTCATCCAGAAATTTCACCTTTGTAAAGGAAAAGAAAAATATTTCCCAGAATCATTTTCAAGGACTGCCAAAAGAATTATTTAAAAATTATTGAAAATAACATCAAGGCAAACCTCACCCCATCATCAAATAAAGCAATTACCTACGTGTGAGTCAAAGGATAGACAAAATCTCTTTCAGGAGACTGATAGCTTAAAATTGATTTGTGGGCCATTAAAGTTTCCCTGCTGCTGACGGTACATCTGAAATCCTTAGCCAGGGATTCATGAACCCCCAGAATTTAGCTCCATCTTACTTCTCCAAATTTACATCTCTCTGCTCTTTTCAGAATCAGTTACAGCCAGATGGGTCTATTTACTGTGCACTGAAATGTTAGGGGGTTCCTTACTTCTGTTCCTTTGTTTTCTTCCCAAATTCTTAGCAATTCTTCAAAGTCTAATTTAAGTCTTATCTCCTATATATAGCATTGCCTGACCACCTCAGTTTCTAAAGTATGCTCTCTTTCTCCTCAGAACTTATAAGGCACCTTATGAATATGATACTTTTTTGGCAATGGCAATTACTTTACAGTTAGCAAATTAGCTATGTCTGCCTAAGTCATGAAAGCAATGTACCTCATACTCTGCTTTTCACTAGTAAAACATTTGTATTTATATTTATAGTGTATAAACAGAATTTTGAAAAACTTTATCTTGTTAAATTTAATCCTCACTATAATCCAACTAGGTAAGTATTTTCTTCCCTCATGCACAGAGGAGTAAACAGGGCCCCAGAAAAGGAAGCCAATTAATCTGAGATTGCACAGCTAGTAAGATATAACTGAGTTTAAAACAAGGACTTTTGGCTCTAAGACTAGTGCTCTTTTTCCTTAACAGTGAAGAGTTGTTTTAATATAGGACCCTTGGTATTATGTCTCTATGTATTCCAGACAGCTTTAATCACAGAATAGGTATTTAGTGGGCATGTATGGAAAGACTGGTTGAATTCTGACTAATAGAAAAAATAAGGCCTCCTTCAAAATCAGCTTAATCAGTAATGCAAAAGAAGTGGGGATAGAGATTATA
Source organism: Manis pentadactyla (assembly GCF_030020395.1). NCBI lineage: Eukaryota > Metazoa > Chordata > Mammalia > Pholidota > Manidae > Manis > Manis pentadactyla. The sequence goes on along the minus strand of NC_080019.1, from coordinate 211,715,232 downwards.
CTTTTATAGTGTCACCCATGGTAATTTTTGGATTTAAAAGGCAGCTACAAAAAGAATTGTGGGATTGTGGCCATGGTTGCTCCACATACATAAATCACCTAACCTTTGGATCTGCTTTGCCCATTGGTTGCAGGCCAAGCCATCCAATCCTTTATGGTATAACAGCTCCATAGATGGAGACAGATGAAAACAAAACTATTAATACCCAAGCAGATGCAGAAAACACTCAGATGGATAATTTCAATGTTAATACAAAAATATTTAAAAGAGCTAAGAATGTCACATAAGGAATACCAATACGAAAGATATAGATGGCATTAATTTCTGGGAAAACTTTTTTTCTGTGTAACACTTATACATTTTAAATAGCGCTTCTACAGCTTACCTATGAATTCTGCTTTCTAAGCAAGAGATAGCTTGCATAGTAGGCAAGCATATCTATGGTTATGTATCCATATTAGCTCTTCCATTTGCCAAATGTATCCTCTGTGCTGTGTACTGTGAGACTTCTTTACTCCTCACAATGACCCTACAAGCTACATGTAACTAGAGCCATGCTACTGAGGACATGTGTGTGTCTTCCACACCAAGCAACTCTGGCACTAACTGCCTGGAGTTAGGACAGACCCCACAGGTTAGGAGCTCAGTCCTATGACACTACCCCTCACTTCAGACGCCAATCATAAGTAATGGCCCCAGGTTACCCGTGCTTCTGATTGACTTGGATACAAATGGGAGGTTCCCATAGCTCCTTCCCTCAAATCTGATCATTTGCTAGAGCAGCTCACAGAACCTAGGAAAAAAGCTTGCTTATTACTACTTTTGATTCATTACAAAGGACATGTTAAAGAATACAAAGGAACAGCCAGATGAAGAGGCTTACAGGGCAAGGTCTGGATGGTCCTGAGCTCAGGAGCTTCTGTCCCTGCAGAGTTGGGGTGCTCACCCTCCTGGTTTGTGGGTGTGTTCATTAACCTCAAAGCTCTCCAAACCCCATACTTTGGGGATTTTTATGGAGGCTTCATCACAAAGGCATGATCAATTATTAAGCCCATTTCCAACCCTTCTCACCTCTCTGTAGAATGGGGAGTAGGGCTGAAAGTTCCAAGCTTCTAAACATGGCTTAGTCTTTCGGGCCACCAGCCTGATCCAGGGGCCCATCAAGAGTTACCTCCTTAGAACAAAACATGCTCCCACCACCCAGGAAATTCCAAGGGATTTAGGAGCTCTGGGTCAGGAGTAGAAATATTATTCCACAGGAAGAAGAACCCCCACAGTGACTGAAGATTGGTGGAATATAAAACTATGTAAGGATGGTAATAGAGATTATACAATTTCAATATGGTTGGGGGGATACCTTTTTTTCCAATATGGAGAAAATTACTTAGAAAATCATATTTAAGGGAAGACTGAGTAAGAGAATAGCTAAGTTGGAAAATTAATATGAACTCAGTTTCCTAAAAGGAAATGTATTTTTTCACCTTTTCCTTTAAAAATGACCCATTAGTGTCAGCAGCACTTTGACCCCATCATCTTTTTATGTGGGTCTCTGGAGAACAGACATGAATTTCTAATATGTTTTTCCTAAAAAGAAGCCTGGAATTCTCAGAGGGTAACAGCTCCCCTGCCTTGGAGCTGAATAATATCAGAAAAGCCTGTAGCATCCGATATTGCCAGAAAACAATGATACCCTTGAGAACATCAGGACAAATGGCCAGCTCAGAGACCCATATCAACCAACTCAAGGCAATTTGAACATTAAAGAGCAAGAATAATAATTATGGCTAAATGGAACATGTTTGAGTCTTTGAAAGGCCAAAATTCCATCCTGATAAAATGGGGGAAGTTAACACAAAGCAAACTAAACAGCAGTTCTAATGCAAAAAAGAAGAGTGACTATAAATACATATTTTTTTTAACTGGGTGTAATCATTAAAAGAGATTGCATGTAGGTGTGTTGTTTCTTCTATTCTTCTGCACATATGTTCATAAGGTGTAGATATTGTACTTGATGTATAAGTAGAGAAGAGTAGATAAAGGAATTATAAGTTAGCCAAATGGTTCCAGGGAACTTTGGAACTAGCCTCCCAAATATGAAAGACTTATTATGGTCACTGGGTAATAACCAGGTAAAATGAGGTCCAAAGAGTGGTCAGACTCAATGACCAAATGGAGAGGGTTCAACAGGGAATTTTGTGATGACTGGTTTGCCAAATGCCATCAGAGAGCTAGATGGCCCTACTCATAATAAAATATTAATGAAGCACAGGTAAGTTGCTAATAATATGTATAGGACTGCACAATGCATAATCATTGGCAAAATAATTGATGGTATGGTGCTGGCCATGAGAAACTTAAAGAATGCCTTATTCTGGAGAAAAACACTAGTTGAAAATATCTGAATCTAAGAGAAAGACACCTGACTAAAACAAACCATGCCACTAATATAACAAAGTATAGTTTTATAGGGACCTTAACAAATGATCAGTGGCTAAAATTTGAATTAATTTGGAACATATAATCAGTACCATTGACAGATGAGATATCAGCTTGTTGATAATCCAGGTCCTAGATTAATAATTAACCTTGTTGATAATCCTTGGTCTAAAACTGAGGTGGTGTGATAAGATACTGGGGTTGCCTTTTTTTTTTAACCAGCAAAGACGTTGTAATCCTGGGAAGATGTCAATATAAACCCTATTATAATTTTTAAATTAAATTAAAACAAATACTGTTGTAACCCTACAAGGGTACTTAAGACTATATACAGAAATAATAAAGAAATAAATAAGACAGCAACAATAATTTTGAACAGTTCAAGTGTATACTCTTTACAGTATTTATAGTGTTAAAACTTCTAGGCACATTAATATTTGTAATCTGTACTGTAAGAGTTCAGTTAATTGCATTTGTAATAAATTTTAAATGTTCATTTTGATATTTCAAGGTTTTGTCTATTACATATGTGCATTGAGTAAATTGAGCATATTTAAGAAGTACAGATAGAAGTTTATGTTCCTCTCTTGCTAAATAAGCCCCCAGAAAATCAAAGAATCTTATCAGTAGAAACAATCTCAGAGAGGTTCAGTAATTTGTTCAAGGTCAAATTTCAAACTCAGATCTGTATCAATCCAAAGCCTGTATTTATATCTATACAAGCCAACTCTTTATAGACATTTTTTTGTAGTAGCTTTTCTCACGCTATTTAGGCCACTATTTTTTTTTTTCACTTGACGGAGAATGATTTGGGTTTTTACACAACTGTCAAGACAAGTTCCCTATGTGCTGAAATTCAACCATTAGAACTACTGTCTGGGACCACATAAGTTTTTCATAACAAAAAATAAAAGAATTAGTTGACAATACTTTTAAGTAGAAGAATTTCTCACAGAAATGTAGATGTCTAGCTTCTCTTGAAAAAATTGGCAGTTCTGGCAATACCGGACTCTATTGAATATGATAAAAATCAGCAGGAACTGAGTGAGGGCTGTCCCTGGAATGAGGGACTCATGTCCAGTTTGCCACTGTCCCCAGCTTGCCAACTTCACTAGCTTGTTACTTGTCTAGCCCCGTGTGCATGTAAACATGTGGTTCCCACTGCACACTGTATGAAACCAACTGCACAAAGACCCTCAAGTCACTGTATGCTTGTAGAAGCCATCATCAAAGGGGGATTTTATAGCATCATGCACAACACAGAGATAGAACCTATTTCAAGGCCTCAAGGACCATGTTTCTCTAGTTTTGGCCTGAAGACTCTAGAATGGTGATATAACCAAGTGATATGATAGTTCTCCTGACATGGAATTGGAAATGCAGAGTAATCTGAATTTGTACTCTTAAATATATAAATACAATTAAACATTAATCAAAGGAGAAAGCGCCAACCTTTTCCAGAAAGCACCCTAGAAAAAAAAGAGCAGCCAAAGAAGTCAGATAAAACCAGAGAGTTCATCCATTCATCCATCTATCCATTCATTCATTAACAAAGGTGCTCCATCAGGTACCTGAATACCTCCCAACTCTCCTGAATTCATCATCCATCCACAAAGTGGTTCTGAGTGTCCCCTCTGTTCCAGGCACTGTGGAAAATGCACTTGGCACACAGCAGTGGGCAAAACACATATAGGATCCCTTACATTACCCACTGGACTCTAAATGGATAATCACATAAATAATTAAACCTCTGGTAAATGTTATAAAGAAAAAAATAAAGGATGCTGTGAAAGCTTATACCAGGGCTTGCCTACCCTAATCTGGGGATTCAAAGCAGGTTTCTTGGAGGACATGGCATTAACTAATTAAGACCCACAGGCTACCGACCATTCCCATTCCAAACCCTGGTCTGCTTCAGTGTGTGTTCACTTGCCAGCTGAATAAACAATAATAGTAGCTAACTTAAACTAAGGACATGTCATGTGCTCACCTTTGTGGTGAGTGCTTTACACAGATTAACCATTTAGCCCTCCTACTAATTCTACTTTAAGACAGAAGCTCTTATTATCTCCATTGTGTAGATGAGCAAGCAAGCAGAGTCCTACAGGGATTCAGCACTTGCCCAAAGCTAGAAACTAAAGTGAAAATTCAAATCCAGATCTGCCTTTCCAGAGATGCCATACTCATAACTCTTGACTTTCTTATAATGGAGCCATGCCTTTCCTAAAAAAGTCGACCTAGCTGATAAATAGCAGCATATTAAACACACACACACATACACACACACACTCTGAAACAGTTTTTCCCAAAAGAACAAATGTCAAAATATCTTAATCCATTTTTTTAGTAGAGAGTTGATCTAGTATGAACAAGCATATTCCTCCTGTAGTAGCTTTTTATTAAGGAAAAGTATGAGTTAGGAGATACGGTACAGCATCCAATCTCAGAAAGCAATTTCAAGGATTGAATATCTCCACTTTATATTGCAAAATAACGAACACACTGACACCCCAGAATGCTTATCCAACATAGTTTGCCACGTTAGCATTTAAAATAGGCAAACATGTGCTGAGAGATATAAAGAAATGTAACTATACAGATGATTCTCCCCTATTTAGCTCAACATAGATCATTCGCTGTTAAACACTTTAAAGTAAAAGGAGTCAATGAAATTTGGATCTTTCAGAAGAAATTACATAGCAAAAGCTCACTGTGGGGAGGTAAGAAAAGAGAAAGCAAAGAACCTTTAGTAGCACTGAAAGAAAGGTGAAAAAGCTGGTAACTTTGAGAAAACCCTTTCAGAATGAGTCATTTGCATATGCAAGGAAGATCACTTTCTATGTAGTTGCATTATCAAATTTGGAGAAAGCTTTTTCCCCTTACCCAAACACAAGGAATATGATTTCCTAGATTAATAGTAGAAACATATAAATATTTTCTTTCCTGCAAGTGCCAAACTTTCATGGCCTTTCTTAACCCTTCAACATTCACACCTTCGTAAATATTCATTCCCGAGAAAGTTTGTAATGTTGCCTGAACCACAGTCCTTAAAAACTCTTCAATGCATGGGATCAGCCAAGACCAGAAATGCCTTGGGAAATCCTGAAGCTTTTTTCTTTCTTCCCCAAAAGACAACAAAACCTCACTAAAGCTGAAGTTTCCTTTGCAGCTTTCAGAATTGGGAAATCTGTACCCACTAGCATGAGATAGTATGTACACACTCTGCCAAAATTTAAGAACATTTGAAAGGTTCTACAAGACACTGAATCAATAGAACAGGTTCTTTTGTTACTGTTTTTGGGTTTTTTTACTTATTGAAAAATGGAGGAGGAGAAGAAACGTCAAATGTTTCCAAGTGCTATGATGTTGCATAAAAAATTAGGGCAATTACTTCTGAGTGTATTTAATTACAAACTGGCTTGAGCTTTCAAAAGAGACAGTGTGTAGATAGGTGTGTCCTGAGTATGAAGCGTTACTATATTAATGATGTATTAAATCATTTTTATAAAGCAAAAAACCCACTGCTTCTAGAGTACAGAACAAAGTGTCCACAGCTCTTCATATGTACCATGTGAAGGAAAGGGGTTTTTGCAAAATTTCAAACAACAAAGAGTTCAAGGGAATGAAGTCAACTTAGTTAGCCTTGTAAAGGTCTGTGTCTTCATTTATCCCACAAATATTTACTGAGGGCCTAGGGCCAGATACTCTTTTAGGTCCTGAGGACACAGTAGTGAATGAAAGTGTGTGCATCCTCTCCTGGGGCAGGTGTTCTCTTCTGGGGAAACAGAATGAACAGAGAGCAAATACATATGCAACAAAGTGCCAAGGCAGAGTAGTCTGAAATGAATACAGCAACAAAAGAGGAAGGGCTGTGGGGTACAGAGAGAAAAGAGGGGGTACGTGAAGGAAGGGCTCATGAAAATGGTTCGCCATTGTCTTCCTCCTGCCATCAGTCCCCAGAGGGAGTGGGGAATCTGAGAACGAGTTCTGGATCAGGAGCCAGAAGACAGGGGCTCTAGTTGTAGCCTCCTCACCAAGGGCTCACTCTTGTTAGGATGCATATATTCAAGATCCCGGGCAAATATTGGGAAGGCCTGAGAAATTCAGTAACTAGAAGGACATTCTATTGCACTGTTTGTTTGAAGGCTAAGTTTGTCACTTTATTGGGAGGCAGGAAAGGACATGGGCACTGGAAACAGAAAGACCTAGTTCAATCTCTGGGCTGTGTGACCTTGGGCGAGCTGCTTCCTCACTCTAAGCCAGTGTCCTCACCTCTCAGGGGGAAATACATACCCACCTCGGGACGTTTCCATAAGGATGAAATGGGATCATGCATGCAACATTAGCTCAAAGCTTGGCTCATGGTAAGTACTCAACAAATGGGATATGGTATTATTATAATAGGTAGCAAATTACACAATGACTAATGCCTTCAAAACAGAGCCAACAAGCCTTTTTATTTTCTCAAGATGACCCTTCTTTTTCTAGGTGAAAGAACCTGATTAGGGTAAATTGCTTTATTTAGGCTGGTGAATCGTACTTATCTGTTATACACTGGGCCACTACATATTTTCATTTTAAAAATAATAGAACTCATTTACAGCTACTCAGAGAAGCAGAAAGAAAAAAAATCCACTGAAAATTAATGCTAGTAATTTAGTTACCGTGTTTGAATCACTTAGAGTGGCAGAGGCCAGATTTCCCTAGATATGGACTCACATGCAGACAAGAGGCATGAGAGGAGTCCTGGATATTGAGTGGATATGTTTATATGTGTCTGACTGCCCGCATTCTAAATACAAAGATAAAAATTAACTTGGACTCCTTCACAGATCATTATTACTCAGAGCTCTCTGCTAAAGCTGACAGAGATATTTACATGTTGACTTGTAATATATTTCTGTCATTTATATATCCTGCTCAGAAACAAAAAAGAAAAATTTTTTAAATTTGCAAGGATACAACATGCATCAAAGAGAAGATTAGCCATTTGGCAACCAAAGGCACAGCTAGAGGAAAGCTCACGCCAGGAATGTAGACAGAATATAAGAACAGAAGTTCCCAAGAAGTATCCATATGCTTGATTCATGAAGCAACAGGTGTTCTTGGAAACAGGATCTTGTGTTTGGCTCACGCTGTGTCCTCTCTCAAAATGGGGACAAAGGACTGGGAAAATCACCACCACACTGACAAGTTCCATTAACCTCTGGCATGGAATAACATGCTCTTATCTACTGGCAACTGCAACCCAGTCTGCAACCCTCTTCTTATCTTCATTTGCAGGCCATCAAATTACCTTGGCCTCTGAAAATGCATCAACAAATATTGCTGCAACCTGAATCTCTTTGGTGATTAAGAAACTCCTGGAGGCCCAGAAATGAGTGCTGCAGATAAACGTTTATCTTGATGAGCACACATCACATTGCCGAGGGTTTTTTGATAAAGGCCAGCAATTATTCCTCTCTGTTCAGAAAACTCACAGGGATTAAATATCAGTCAAACTAGGAGAGAAGAAAGAGTAGTAGAGGTAGGTAGAAGTTTGTTGTCATATGCCCATGGCCACCCGGCTGTCTTAGCCAGGAATGTTTAAGTGTGTTTGGGACAGAATTGACATCTTTCTCTCATCTGTAAAGAGTCTATAAAGAAGGACTGTCAAGTACAGGACATTGCCCAATCCCTCACCTAAAACAGACACCTCAAATTGCAAGGACTCTTTTACTTGTGCATCCATAAATAGCCAATATCAACCCAGTAATCCAGGTAGTTACTTCCAATTGAGCAGAATGGTCACAAGAGAAAAAATGTGCTTCATACATTTTAGATAAGGGCACAGTATAATCACCATGCACCCTCTCCCCTATAAGGGATGAAATACTAAAACAACATTAAGCTTAGGAATGTTAAACATTCCTAGCTAGATTTTGATTCACATGACACCATTTTAGAAACCACATGGTCTATAAAGAAAATGTTATCACAAAGTAGCAGATGTGAAGCCTTGAAATGTCAGATGGGTTTAGAGAAAAATTGTACTCCTAAATGGCAACAGGGGCCTTTAGTTTACATACTCATTTTAAGAAAGAAGATCATAAAAGAGAATACATTATCCATGTCAAAGTGATGATGGATAATCAGGCAGGAGGTGAAAACATCAATGTTACAAGTCAAAACTCTTGAAAAGGTTAAAAAAAACTTTGTTTTTCATGTTAGTAGTTTTCAGTCCTTCTTTGGTAGGAGGGTGCATGAACACACATTGTATCATTTCAAATATGATTCCTCTTTCTAAGTAGAAAAAAAACGGGTTTTGCAGAGAAGGAGCAGTTTGTATTTTGTGAGCAAAGAAAATGAAGTTGGTAAGAGAATGAATGATAAAGAAATGCTCAGGCGACAAATACTGCATGTGTCTTATCTAAAGTAACTTCCTCTTTGAGGAAAGGTAAGTCTATTCACATTTCAATACATTCACTGGTGACTTCCTACCTGGAAGAAAACTAAGCCTTCTAGTCAATAAGAGGCTCATTGTGAGGCCAAGTTTGTTTGGTTTTGTATATAAGCTATTGTCTTGCAGCTTTTTATTGGCTGTATTTTCAATTGCTCCGATATTGCCATATTGAGAAAGCAAACATTTTCTCAGTACTCAGTATGATAATTCAAGTCTTATGTTACCAAAATAGATAACTTCAAGATGGAGAAACTGGGGCATCTAACCCATCTTCCTGCCAAAACAGAGGTTTTCTTGGTAAGTATTTTCGAGTGCTTTGCTTAGTCTTGTTTAATGGATCAAGGAAGGAGCATTTCACTCCCTAAAACCTCGCACTGTTCAAGAGATATTCTTTCTTACCTTTAAATATACTGTGGTTAAAATTGTAATATTTCCAGAATATCTCGCCTGGCTTTGGTACATCTGCATATCAACAGGCGTTCAGAGGTGTAAAGAAGTAGGCTTTAGTGCATTTGCATCTTTCATCTCCATATCAGTGGGTGATTACCTGGGCCACAGAGGGCTTACCTGTACCGGAGAGGTGAGGGGGAGGGCTGGTGTGGTGGCTGCTGGAGCAGAGAAGAAAGACGGACTGGGACAGCAGTTTGTGAGAAATAAACAGGTTTCAAACTTTATTTCTCCCTTTGACTGATTTTGGTTTTTAGGGGTATTTTGCCTCGGGATTTCCTTTCCCCAGACTTAGAATTGGCATAGTATTGGCAGGATTCCTCCAAACCCAAAATCTGTTATAACGAGTGCGACCTTTGAGAGGGCAGCCCTTAGAAATGATGGGGAGAAGTGGCATTCGCGCCGAGGGACATGTGTCTACACTCGTGTGGTCGTGGAGGCGCCACCACCGCTGCCGGCCATGCCGACCCCGGCCCGTGGCCCGAGCCTAAGGCTACTGCCTCTGCCACTGCTGCTGCTCTTGCTGCCGGCCGGAGCCTGGCCACAACCATGGAAAGGGACAGAGGTCCCGGTCACCGTGACAGAGAAGCAACTGGCTGCTGTGTACCACGCCTTGCTGGCTACAGAGCCCATCGCCGGAATGGCTCTGACCAAGGTAATAACCTCCTGTCCCATCGTGGGGTGGGTGCGAGACTGGACCCAAAGGCCACGGAGTGGTGTGGCACAGACACCTACCATATATCATGTGACTGGCCACTTGCCTTTGGCATCCCCAGGGAATGATGAAGCAGACACATTGGCCCAGATGCGCTGGCTAGAAGGAAAGCCTGCCTCTGATGTGGCCTAATGGCTACATCAGTGTTTGTTGCACATGGGGCAAAAGACAATGTGGGCCCGTCTGTGGGGCTTGCCTTTCACCTTTGAAGAAGTTGGCCAAGCCCAGAAGGAGTTCCCTGCACGTTGTGCAGATCAGCAAACCACCAAGAGGGGCCTAGAGCGTCTCTCTGCAGCCTATGGTCGATCGCCGGTTACTGAGAGCCATCAAGGTACCCACTTTATTGGACATGTGTTGCAAGGATATGTGCAGCAATTAGGAGTAAAATGACCAAAAGAGGCCTGGAGCATGTCTTTGCTGCCAATGGCCAACCACAGGTGATTGAGGGTGATCAGGGCACCCATTTTACTGGACATACACTGCAAGAATGGATACAACAGCTGGGAATCAAGTGGAAGTTTCATGTGCCATACAATCCTACCGCAGCAGGCATGATAGAGAGGTACAATGGCTTGTTAAAATCAGGACTAAAGTCAGATACCAATAGTCTGCAGGGATGGTCAGTCCGCTTATGGACTGTGCTACGGCATTTGAATGAGAGACCCTGAAAGGGAGCCCTGAGCCCTGTAGACATGTTAACACGTATGGCTGCCTCCCCTATACAACTGTAAGTACAAACCAAGGAAGAATCACTGAAGCCGAGGTTTGGCCACCAGAATAACATCTTGCTGCCAGCACCAACTGCACTGAACCCCGGAGACTCCATTGAGTGGACGTGGCCTTGGACCTTTCGACACATGGATCAATGATGGCTGGCTCTCCTGGCACCTTGGGGACAAGGCCTGGAAGCTGGCCTCCTGTGTATTCCTGGAATAACAGCAGAGTGGCTGCCAAAGGCCACAGTAGTATATCCTGAACGGCCAGAAGGTAAGAGCATCTTACCAGGGAGTTTTGTTTTATCATTATGGCCAGTGCAGGCACCTCCAGTAGCACTATATATAGACCTTTCAGTAACCCCCACAGGGAAAGGAGTAAAAGTATGGTGTATTAGCCCTGGAAGGGCCCCCCTTCCTGCTACAGTCCTATCACAGGACCACTCTCTTGCATGCATCCTACCTGATGGACAAGATTTACCTATGTTGGTGACATTAAAACATGTGTCTTATCGGCCCTAAAGTCTTTGTGGACTGGAACCTCCTCTGGCTTGAGGATTATTAGAATTTTTGTAACAAAATCTTGCTGTATCTTAATTTTTATCTCTTTATTATCTCTAAATTGTTGTTATCCTCTGTTGCTATTGTAGAATCTAGTTACAGTGCTCCAGCTTTCTGGCACAGGGACCATTGCGGAAGATTGAAAGCATGTAGATTGTAAGGCGAGAATCCTGGAGGGGTGGAGTGTGGGTAAAATTGTAATATTTCCAGAATATCTCACCTGGCTTTGGTACATCTGCATATCAACAGGCGTTCAGAGGTGTAAAGAAGTAGGCTTTAGTGCATTTGCATCTTTCATCTCCATATCAGTGGGTGATTACCTGGGCAACAGAGGGTTTATCTGTACCTGAGGGGTGAGGGGGAAGGTTGGTGTGGTGACTGCTGGAGCAGAGAAGAAAGACGGACTGGGACTGCAGTTTGTGAGAAATAAATGGGTTTTAAACTTTATTTCTCCCTTTGACTGATTTTGGTTTTTAGGGGTATTTTACCCCAGAATTTCCTTTCCCCGGACTTACATATACATTAGACTGTGTTCATCCTATTATTTCTTTTTACTGCTTCCCACTAGCACCCATTTTGTCCCCAGTAAAAGTAGATATGGAAAGAGGGAAAAAAAGAAAGAGACAGAGAATTGATTGTCAGAAGACTGAAAAGAAAATACATACAGAGTTGAGAAAATAGCTCTTAGCTCTTAGCTATAGAATTAAAAATGCATGCAGTGCTATAATCATCAGCTAGTTGACCCCCTGCAGTAGCAGATGAATTTCCTACCTGGTGCTCCAAGTCTTAATGCCTTATTGTGCTTTCTTCATTTCTACATGTTTCATATTCTATAGTCTCCAGGGGTTTATTCTTACAACTGAGTTAACCCAAGGCAAACAGATCAGAGCAATTTAGAAAGGGGAGTATTTATTATGCCCATTTGAGGGTTAGGGATGATTTTTTTGTCAAAAACCCTTAAAGGGATGTATTTATCTTTGATTATTCATATTCATTTTAACAATTTCAACAAATGTGCTTTGGTTTTTTTACTGTTTTGTTGTATAATTAAATTCTTTACATAGTTAATCATAAAATGAATTCACAGGCTAGGCAAAGCAATGCTTAATTTTTATATTGTTACATTCATGCCATGTTTAAGGAATGACATTCCAATAATAAATGAGTCTTAAACAATAAAATAATAGAGTCACATGACAATTATGTTTCTAAAGTCCAGAGAGATCTCAAAATTCTAGATCTTTTCAACTTGCAACAATTTTGAATTTAAGAGTAAAAAGGCATGGCTTTAACATAATAAAGCCATTACATGACAAATCCACACCTAATATCATATTCAGTGGAGGAAAACTGGAAGCTTTTCCTCTAAGATCAGGAACAAGACAAGGATGCCTATTCCCATCACTTTTATTCAACAAAATACTGTAAGCCATAGCAATAAGGAAAGAAAAAGTAAAGGCATCCAAATGTGTAAGGAGGAAATAAAATTGTCCCATTTGCAGATGACATATTACATATAGAAAACCCTGAAGACTCCACCAAAAAACCACTAGAATTGACAAATTTAGTAAAGTCATAGGATGTAAAATCAATACACAGAGATCTGTTCCATTTCCATATACAAATAATGAACTAACAGAAATTTAATTCAAAGAGAAATTAATAAATCAATCCCATTTACAGTTTCATCAAAAAAGAATATAATACCTAGAATGAATTAACCAGGGAGGTGAAATAACTATACGCTGAAAGCTATACGACACTGATGAAAGAAACTGGAGAAGACACAAATAAATGGAAAGATATTTCATGCTCATGGAGAAGAATAATTCATATTGTCAAAAGGGTCATATTATCCAAAGCAATCTACAGATTCAATGTAATGCCTATCAAAATACCAATGGCATTTTTCACTCACCTACAGCAAATAATCCTAAATTTTGTATGGAACCATAAAAGACCCCAAATAACAGCAATCTTGAGAAAGAAAAACAAGCCTGTGGGTATCATGCTCCTTGATTTCAAACTATACTATGAAGCTACAATAATTAAAACAGTATGGTATTAGCACAAAAACAGATACATATGCCAATGGACCAGAATAGAGAGCCCAGAAATGAACCCACACCTATATGGTCAATTAATATATTGGACAAAGGAGATAAGGAAACATAATAGATAAAGGCAGTCTCTTCAATTAATGGTACTGGGAAAACTGGACAGCTACATGCAAAAGAATGACATTGGACCACAGTCTTATGCCATACACCAAAACTTGAAATGGATTAAAGACTTAAATATAAGACCTAAAATCATAAAACTCCAAGAAGAAAATATAGGCAGCAAACTCCTGAACATCAGCACTAGTAAAATTTTTCTGTATATGTCTCCCCAGGCAAGGGAAACAAAAGCAAAAATAAACAAGTGGGGCTACCTCAAACTAAAAAGCTTCTGCATTGCAAAGGACACCATCAAAAAAATGAAAAGGCAACCAATTGAACAGGAGAAGATATTTTCAAATGTTATTTCCAATAAGAGGCTAATATCTAAAATATATAAAGAACTCATAAAACTCAACACCAAAAAAACAAATAATCTGACTGAAAAATGGGCAGAGGACTTGAGTAGACATTTTGCCAAAGAAGACATACAGACAGCCAACAGACACACAAAAAAGATGCTCAGCATCACTAATCATCAAGGAAATGCAAATCAAAACTACAATGAGATATCACCTCACACTAGTTAGAGTGGCTAATATCAACAAAAAAACAAGAAATAACAAGTATTGTCGAGGATGTGGAGAAACGGCAATCCTTATACACCACTGCTGGGAATATAAACTAGTGAAGCTCCTATGGAAATCAGTATGGACAAACAAAAATAGAAATGCCATACAACCTGGTAATTCCACTTCTAGGCATTTACCCAAAGAAAGCATAATTCTTTATTTTAAAAGATATATGCACCCCTTTGTTTATGGCTGCATTATTAATAATAGGCAAGGTATAGAAGCAACCAAAATGTCCAGCAAGAAATGAATGGATAAAAAAGAAGTGGAACATGTATACAATGGAATATTGCTCAGCCATGAAAAAGAAATCTGACCATTTGCAACAATATGGATGTATCTGGAAAGTATTACGCTAAGTGAAATAAGTCAGACAGAGAAAGACAAATATTACACAATTTCACTTATATGTGGGGTCTGAAAAACAAAACAAATGAACAAAGAAACAAAACAGAAAGAAACTCATAAACACAGAGAACAGACTGGTGATTACAACCGAAAAAAAGTGAAGAGGCATGAAAAATAAACAGGCATGAGGCATTGACTGTTGAAGAATTCACTTCTCAAGAATTTATAGTAGCCAACACTCCATCTATTATAATTTATGCCTTTAAAAATACTCAAAATTTTTCTCATTCCTCCCTTCTAGTTCTCAGCCCTGTTTCTATCTTGTATTCTTTTTAGTTAACACATGCATTTATAGGAGAACACAAAAACACTAATAATAATAACAGTAGTAATAATAATAAATGATATTTAGTGAGCATTTACTCCAATCCAACAAGTTTAAACTGTTTATGTCATAATGCATTTCACCCTAACAAAATCTCTAAAAATTTTATTTTCCTATTTTATGAATGAAGAAATTGAGGTAAAAAAGGCTAAGTAACTTCCCCAGCCACATCCAAACACAAATGATGGGTCCAGAGTCCAACTCCAGAGACTCTATTCCTAACTACCCCATTTCATTGCATCCCTCAAAAGAGCAAGCTAAATTGATGTCATCAGTTATTTCCTGTTTTTTTCTATCTTTATTCAACATTAAGAAGCAAACAGTAGCACTTTTCAGAGTTGCAAGCAACTCTGATATTTGCTTTCAAATGCTGCTAAAGCCAAGAACAATTATTAAATTGTTCTGCCTAGCTGTATGACTCCTTGTTGAATATTATTTCACTCTAACTAAGATGATATTCCACTTCAAAATAGTGTGCTTGGAAATAACTGGTGATGTCTTGTCCATTTCTGAAATCAAAGTAGAAGTTAGGACTCCTCATTAAGGGTCAAGGCAATACTCCAAAGAAGACTGGCAGATATCTTGCACTGATACTGACCTTGGAGAGGATTAAAACATCAACAAGATAAAACAAGAATAAAAAGTATTTCTAACATCAACTCTTTATCATCTCTATTCTCCTTTGTGTTTAGACTTCATCCATGAAATCTATTCCCAACAGTCTGATACCCATAGTTCCCTCCCTTCTCTGAATTTCTGCAGAGTTTATATGCCACCCTTATTTTGCTGCCATCTTTTGAAATTTGTGTAGTTATTGAATGATACCACACATCTCTCTCCCTAAAAACTCCTCTGAGGGTTTCTTGTATATGCTCAATAGATCATTTATGATGTTTTTTAGAACAAGAAGGAATTCATGAAAAGCATCTTGTTGAACCCAGTATGTACAGAGGAATAAACTAAGAGAGGTTGGGCATTACATCTTAGGTCACACAGCTAGTTAAGTAGCAGATGAAGCAACAGTATCTAGATATTTTCATTTCTGATCCTGAGCTCTTAACCCCAAATCAAGTTTTTCAGCTGATGAGAAGCCTCCCAAAAAAGAAATTACACAGAAATACCTAGTTGCTTCCACATGCTCATATCCACATATTCAAGCAAATTATATAACAGAAAGCCTGAAAACAAAAATATCATCAGGAATATTTAAGGATTTAAATAAAAAGGAGATTTGTCAATTGGAGGAAAATATGTAGGATGGCAAATTTCAGCCAAGAGTAGACTGTAGGAACCACAGGACAGTATATATAACATCAAATCATGCAAAATACAAAAATCAAGGATCAAAAAAAAATGATACAACCATACTTTTGCAATATTGAAGATTTGATTCCAGACCACCACAATAAACAATTATCACCGTAAAGCAAGTCAAATGTATTTCTTGGTTTCCTAGTGCATATAAAAATTGTGTTTATGCTATACTGTAGTCTATTAAGTGTGCAATAACATTATGTCTGAACATCAAGGTACACTAATTAAAAAATACTTTATTGCTAAGAAATGCTAACCTTTATCTGAGCTTTCAGTGAGTTATGTGTTTGCTGGTGGAGGGTTTTGCCTTGAGGTTGATGGCTGCTGACTGATGAAGGTGGTGTTTGCTGAAGATTAGGGTGATTGTGGCAATTCTTTAAAATAAGACAATGATGAAGTTTGCCACATCAATCAACTCTTTCTCTTATGAACAATTTTTCTGAAATGTTGATGAACATATGATGCTGTTTTAGAGCATTTTACTCATAGCAGAATTGCTTTCAAAATTGGAGTCAATCCTCTCAAACTCTGCGGCTGCTTTATCAACCAAGTTTGTGTAATATTTTAAATCCTTTGTTGCCATTTCAGCAATTTTCACAGCATCCTCACCAGGAGTAGAATCCATCTCTTTCTTTGCTCATGCAAAGAAGTAACGCCTCACCCAATAAAGCCCGGTAAATTACAAGATTGCAGCGATTCACTCACATCTTCAGGCCCTACTGCTACTGCTACTTCTAGTTCTCTTGCTATTTCCATAACTGCAGTGACTTCCTCCACTCAAGTCTCGAACCCCTCAAAGTCATCCATCAGAGTTGCAATCAACTTCTTCCAAACTCCTGTTCATGTTGATGGTTTGACTTCTTCCCATGAATCACAAATACTCTAAATGGCATCTAAAATAGTGCATCCTTTACAGAAGGTTTTCAATTTACTTTTCCCAGATTCATTATAGGAATCACTATGTGTGGTAGCTAGAGCTTTATGAAATGTAATATTTCTTAAATAACAAGATTTGAAAGTCAATATTACTTCTTGATCCTTGGGCTGCGGAATGGCTGCTCCGTTAGCAAGCACAAAAACAACATTAATCGCATTATACATCTCCATCAGAGCTCTTAGGTGACCAGGTGCACTGTCGAGGAGAAGTAGTATTTTGAAAGGAATCTTTTTCTGAGCAGTTCTCAAAAATGGGCTTTGAATATTCAGTAAAACATGTATAGAGGTGTGCTATCATCCAGGCTTTGTTGTTCCATTTATAGAGCACAGTAAGGATAGATTTAGCATAATTCTTAAGGGCCATAGAATTTTCAGAAGGGTAAATGAGCACTGGCTTCAACCTCAAGTCAGCAGCTGCATTAACCCTTAAAAAGAGTCAACCTATTCTTCGAAGCTTTGAAGCCACATTCTTCTTTTCTAGCTATGAAAAGAAGGTGCCCCAGATAGCACCTTCTTCCAATTTAAGGCTATTTGATCTACACTGAAAATCTATTGTTTAGAATAGCCACTTTCATTAATGATCTTAGATAGATCTTCTGGATAACTTGCTGCTTTCACCTGGCATTTTTATGCTACACAGACAACTTCTTTCCCTAAGCTTCAGGGATCAACCTAGGCTAGCTCCAAATTTTTCTTCTGCAGCTTCCTCACCTCTTTCAGCTTTCCTAGAATTGAAGAGAGTGAGGGCCTTGCTCTGGATGAGGCTTTGGCTTATGGGAATGTTGTGGCCAGTTCCATCTTCTATCCAGACCACTAAAACTTTCTCCACATCAGCAATGAGGCTGTCTTTCCTATCCTTCGTGTGTTCATTGGAGTGGTACTTTTAATTTCCTTCAAGAGCTTTTCCTTTGCATTTACAACTTGGCTTAACTGTTTGGCACAAGAGGCTCAGCTTTCAGACTATCTCAGCTTTCAACATGCCTGCTTCACAAAGTTTAATCATTTCTGGCTTTTGATTCAAAGTGAGAAACATATGACTCTTCTCCTCACTTGAACACTTAAGAGACCACTGTAGGGTTATAATTGGCCTAATTTCAATATTGTTGTGTCTCAGGGACTAGGGAGGCCCAAGGGGAGGAAGAGAAATGGGGAACAACTGTTTAGGGGAACAGTCAGAACACATGCACCACTCAGCAATTAAGCTCAGTGTCTTATACAGGCACAGTTGGTGGCACCCAAAACAATCAGAATAGTACTATCAAAGATCACTAATCACAGATCACCAGAGCAAATATAAAAACAAAGAAAAACTTTGAAATATTGTGAGAATTACCAAAGTATGGCACAGAAATACAAAGTGAGCAAATGCTTTTGGAAAAATGGAGCTAACAGACTTGCTTGACACAGGGCTGCCACAAACCTTCCATTAGTAAAAAATGCAGTACCTGGGAAGCATATAATAAACAAAGTATGCCTGTATGTGGGCATTTAGAAACAAATTTCTTCTCCACTGGATGCCTTTGTGAATTCACTGAGAGCAAGTCATCCTAAAATGACCTCATTCCTTTCTTGATAATCTCATTGCTAATCATAATAAAAGCTACGATTGACGGGGCAGTTGCTATGTATAATGCCATGTTCTGATTGCCTTAATAGTGTACCTATCAATTCATCGAATCCTTGCAACCGCACCGAAGGTTAGACAAGCACTTCACTGAGTGAAGTGGCAGCACACCGCATTTGAACTCAGGTCTCTCTGCCTCCAAAAATTTCTCCTTTGACCCTGTCATTCTCAAAGACAACCTGATGGGAACCTCTAAGCTACTGAATCAGGGGAAGGGCTTAGATACAGTTCATATCCATTTTAGCAAAGCACTCACACAGTCTTCCATAATCACCTGTTGTTACAGGGATTGGTAATTATTTGAACCATTCCCAATGAGTGCTGCTTAATCAATCAATATTGAATTGGAAAGAAGTCTCCAGGATGGTCCCACAAAGCTCTATTCGGGGTCCAATTCTCTTCAATATTTTAATCAATACATCAGATGTAGTGAAAATGTAAAACGTGTCTGCAAAAAGATTTTTAGGACAACACAACTGTGGAAAAGATAGCAGTACAATGGGTGACAAAGTGAAGTTTCAAAACCATCACCACAGGCTGCAAATGTTGAGCTGAAATCTATCAAGAAATTTAACAAGTATAAAAACAGATTCTTATATTTAAGCTTTAATTAAAAAATCAAACAAATACAAGATGAGAAAGGGTCAGCTTGAGAGCCATTCCTTTCAAAAAAATTCATGACTTCTATCTCCTCACTGTCTAAGCCCTCCTCTTGGAAAAGAGTAGATGGGGTACTATTATGGGCTGATTCTTTGTGTGCCCCCATAATTCACGTGTGGAAATAATAATCCCCAATGTGATAGTACAAGGAGGTGGGGTCTTTGGAAGGTGCTTAGGTGATGACGGTGGAGCCTCATAAATGAGATTCGTACCCTTATGAAACATGCCCCAAGGAGCTCTCTTGCCCCTTTCCATCATGTGAGGACATAGATGGCTGTCTGTGAACCAGGAAACATGGCCTCAACTGATCGGGAATCTGTCAGTGCCTTGATCTTGGATTTCCCAGCCTCCAGAACTATGAAAAAGACATGTTTGTTATTCATGCCAGCCAGTCTTTGGTATTTCGTTATACAGCCCAAGCTGATTAGGACAGACGCAATACTGACAGATGAGCTGGAATCGGGGGTGCCTGACACTAGATCATGGCCTACAGAGCTGTCTTGGACAGCTTTGGGATCTGGTCATGTAGAACACTACTGCAGTGCCACACAGAAGGATCTGGAAAGGGCAGAAATAAACAGATGCAAGGCCAAGGGACATGACAGGAACAAGAAGTCTTAAGGTGGTGCTGGTGGATTCAGAACTGTGAGGAGCAGGCAGAACTTCTGAGGTACTGGACTGGACTAGACTAATCATGGGGCTTTTATAGGCCATGACCCCCATAGATAATATGCACACAGATAGTGCAGCTGTGTTCCAGTAAGACTTAATTTGAACACCGATATTTGAATTTTATATAATTTTCACATGTCACAAAATACCATTCTTCCATTTTTTTTTTTTATCCAATCATTAAAAAATTTTAAAAACATTCTTAGTTTGTGAGTAGTACAAACACAGGCAGGGGCTTTAGTTTGTAAACTCCAGTAGATTATAGTTGAATAATGAAGTGACAATGATTTAGTAGGTGTTTTGGGGAACAGAGATAGAGACACCAGAAGCAATGGAAGGTGGATTTCAAGAGGAAAAAATAATTCTATGATAGTCGAGCTATTTTAGGAAGATTCCAGGAGGAATATAGGCTAATCTGTAAAAAACACTAAAAAACCACAACCGTGTATTAATAACCAGAACCAAAAAAAATCACCTCAGGAATGTGAAACTGTGTCCTTCAAGAGAGGAATTTCATCATTCCACAGCTGAAGACATTCCTTCAAGTTCAAGTCAGGAGGGATAAATGAGAGGCGGACATATGCAAAAGTCAGAGTATGGCAGCTTTTCCAGGACAGAACTGGATTCCCAGTTACATGAATTCAGACTGGCAGCAGAAAACCTTTTCTCCCCAGGAGAAAGGCTGTTTTGAAATAAATACAAACAAAATTATCTTCCAGAACACTTTGGATTACTTTAAGGTTAGTTTTTAGTTTTTACCCCAACTCATTTGACTATTTTGATTTCATCTTCATTGTACTTAGATGCTGAGGGAAACTTAGCAGCAGAAATGGCAGCTGCTGCCTTGTTGAAAGAGAAATATGAGAGTAAAGCTAATAGGTCTCCTTATTAGACGTGTGCTTTAATGAAAAATGTGCTCCCAAGTTCGAGTACCATAAAATTACTCAGAATTAAAGATTTTCCCATGAATCATGTACTGCAATTAAACATCTGAAAGCTATTTCCAACAAATACTGCTATTATGTCAAATATGATGTTTGTAAATATGGCATGCAGTTTACTAGTCTCTAAATGAACAATGTTAATACATATTCTAGGGCAAGAGTGACAGACTGGCTGTATATTGCACTGCAGAGTTTGCTATTATCCTCTTTACATTAAAAAATAATGAATCTGATCTCATTTGCAGGTTCTTAAAAGCAAGCAATAGGTGGCCACGTGGTAATATGAAGCCACAGCTCATAAATAATAAATGCAAACAGGATTTTCTAACCTTTCTGAATAAGTACAACTGAAAGCCTTCAGCTCCTCCAGGTACTCAAACTTTTTTACAAAAAGTTTGGAAGTTCAGGGAGAAAATTTTTTAAGAAGAAAGCCTCTGAGGAGTGTGGCAGATCAAGGATTTGTTTCTCTCTCTTTTCCCCATAAACTTACCATCCTATAGTTACACTAGTTTTTAAAGAGGAAAAATGTGACGTCTGTGGAAAACCTCAATTTGCTCATTTTGGGGAGTAAGTTTCACAAGTTCCCTTTTTTATTTCTTCTGTTTTTTAAAATTTTGGTATCATTAATATATAATCACATGAGCAACACTGTGGTTACGAGATTCCCCCCATTATCAAGTCCCCACCACATCACCACATACCCTATTACAGTCACTGTCCATCAGTGTAATAAGATGCTATAGAGTCGCTACTTGTCTTCTCTGCAATACTGCCGTCCCCATGCTCCCCCTCAACATTATGTGTGCTAATCATAATGCCCCTTATTCCCTTTCTCCCTCCCTTCCCACCCATCCTCCCCGGTCCCTTTCCCTTTGGCAACTGTTAGTCCATTCTTGGGTTCTGTGAGTCTGCTGCTGTTTTGTTCCTTCAGTTTTTGCTTTGTTCTTATGCTCCACAGATGAGTGAAATCATTTAGTACTTGTCTTTCTCTGCCTGGCTTATTTCAATGAGCATAATACCCTCTAGCTCCATCCATGTTGTTGCAAATAGTAGGGTTTTTTTTCTTCTTATGGCTGAATAATATTCCATTGTGTATATGTACCACCTCTTCGTTATCCATTCCTCTATTTATGGACACTTAGGTTGCTTCCATATGTCTTTTTGAGCCTGGGATCCTGCATTCTTAGGGTAAATTCCTAGGAGTGGAATTCCTGGGTCAAATGGTATTTATATTTTTAGTATTTTGAGGAACTTCCATACTGCTTTCCACATGGTTGAACTAGTTTACATTCCCACCAGTAATGTAGGAGGTTTCCCCTTTCTCCACATCCTCGCCAACATTTGTTGTTGTTTGCCTTTTGAATGTTGGCTATCCTAACTGGTGTGAGGTGATATCTTATTGTGGTTTTAATTTGCATTTCTCTGATAATTAGCAATGTGGAGCATCTTTTCATGTGCCTGTTGGCCATCTGAATTTCTTCTTTGGAGAAGTGTCTGTTCAGATCCTCTGCCCATTTTTTTAATAGGGTGCAAGTTCCCTTTTTTTCTAGAGTAACTTTGGGAAGTGGTCATCATTAAGTTTAGCATTGTACTTGTATTAATTTCCTAGGACCACCATAACAAAGAACTACAAACCGGGTAGTTTGAAACAAATTAAAATATATTCTCTCACAGTTCTGAGGGCTACCAGTCCAATTTCAAGGTATCAACAAAGCCATGCTCCCTGTGACTCTGGGTGGGATCCCTCCTTGCCCCTTCCTAGCTTCTAGTGGTGGCCTCAGTTCTTGGTGTTCCCTGGCTTGCAGCAGCATCAATGCCAGTCTCTCTGGCATCACTTCGTGTTCTTCTTCCTGTGTCTCTTTCTCCTCTTATAAGGCATCAGTCATATTGGATTAGAGGTCCAACCCACCCAGTGTGACCTCACCTTAACTAATTCCAGCCACAATGATCCTATTTCCAAAAAAGGTCACATTCTGAGTTCTGGGGGTTAGGAGTTCAATGTTTTTGTTTGTTTTCGATTTTCAGGGACACAATTCAACCATCATAGGGCTTAAAAAAATCTGACCCCGGAAGATTTCAGGCCATGTAAATGCAGAATACTGAAAAGAGGCCAAGACCATATCAACAAACGCTGGTGATGAATTCCTTCCATGCAAGAAGAAGCCTGCCTTCCTCTTCCTAAGCATCTTTTCCATCATAGGCACTAACATCATGTCTCTCATACAACACTGTTACTCCTACTAGTACACATTTCATTTCAGGCCTATAGATGAGGAAAATGAGCATTTAATTAAGAGGTGCAATGACGTACCAAGTTGAGAGTAAGAGAAGCAAACAAGATTCACATCCAAGTTTGCCTAACAGGCAAAGCAGTGAATAAACTTAGAGAGCCATGTGGTTAAATAACAATAAAATAAGTTACTACTAATTGACAGTGGAATGGTTTCATTTAGAAGGGTCGTAAATGTTCTGAGAAATCAGTGTGTGAGCTGGAGGTCTTTATGATGTTTTATTCTGAACCCTCTTGCACATCAGAATTACATAAAGAATTAACGAATTACTGAGCACTTATCTGTGAGGCCTTGCACTTGGACACTTGAGATAAAAGATTGAACAAGATATAATCTTTTTCATCAAGATGCTCATAGCCTAGCAAGTTAAAAAGATAAATAAATGGACAATTAAAATTTGGTGTAGTAAGATAATAATTAGGCAACATTTATCAGGCATTTATTCCATTCCTGGGTCAATTATAAGTACGTAACATATATTAATGCATTAATCCTCACATAAGTCCTATGAAAAGGTGCATATTTTATTTATTCACTTACTTATATATTTACATGCATTGTCTACAACTCTTTCCCTTTTAATACATTGGTAATAGCAACAAACCCTGGAGATTGAGTTTGTCTTAGCACTTTGGGTGAAAAATATGGTTAACTGCTTGTTTGTAATATTTTCATTTTAGACGTTGATTAAACACCTTTTCTACAATATCACACAGAAAATGAAATAAAATTGAAAGATCCAATCAGATGCAGAGAATATATCCACAGAGAATAATAAATGACAAAAGGAATAAAAGATGTATCCTTTTAACTATGCTTTCTAAATATGAGGTATGAGGAAGTGCAGAATAAGGCTTCTGTTAATAGTAAAAATGATATAACTTTTGCATTACTTTTTAAGAAAATGCATGATTTTCTTAAAAAGTAAATACTATACACTAAATAATCTAAATACTAGTTGATTTTGGTTCTCATAAGTCTATTTTTCAGGGATTCCATACTTAAATACTCACTCTTGAGCTTGAGTTTATAGACAAATGAAATTATACAATGAGGAATATAAATATAGTGTATGCAAGCTCTGTAATGGAAAAAGTGAAGCTTATATATTTGCTAAAAGACTGAAAGTAAATTGTTATGTGGTAACTAATATTATTTTTTAAATCACTAAGTTATCACCTTTAACATTAGTTCAGTGGTTCAATGTTCAGGGGCTGGTCTTTTGTATCATGGAAAGGGGACTAATAAAAATTGAAATAGTTTTTTTTAACTCATTTGCCATTGTCACAGTAAGCTGAATTCAATTCTCTTGCACATTTTAAATCAAATAACAAACTGCCTTGTTTCAAAAGAAAGAGATTTGGAAGCATTAACTCTTATTATTTAACTTTTAAATATTTTCTTTGTCTTTAACTCAGTTTAATACAGCAACAGTATCTGATGTTCAGTGAAAAATGAAACTCAGAGGAATATCTTCTTTTGTATTTGGATTTGCTGTTAATGTTGTTGTATAGCTTTTGATTGTGTATTTATCCTTATCAACTATATACTCATGATTTCATTTTTAAAACATATTATAGTTAGGTATCTATTAACAATTTATATAAAAATTAGTTTTTGTTCAATTACATGATTTATAATTTTTTATTATATATGTAGTCTGACACATGATGGTTAAAAGTGCTTCCACAAACTGTACTTTGGTATAATTATTTTTAAAATTCACTTTATTAAAAAGAAGTGACCCCAGACCCCACACTCCTAGCAACTACCAATTTTTTTTTTTTGACTGGTATCCCTTACTATCTAAAAGTAGAATATTCCTATGAAACAATTTGTAAGCTGAAAATGACATAAAGCAAAGAAAGAATTACCATTAATTTATATGGAAAAATGTCTTAGCATTCCCAAACCTAAAAAATAACCTCTCTTAGGCTTTTCTGATACTTTAGGACACATCTTGCCAAAGGATGCACAAAATAAATCAAGATAAAGCACAGATGCTAATAGACTCAGTTCGAAGCTGTGGTGGCTAATGCTGAGAGGCTGACTGTAGTTTCTGGGAAAGGAATTTGGCCACTCTCACTGCTCAGGGTGAATGTTGTCTCTAAAAGGCCGTGGGGCAACCCAAACCCAAAGTCTATGTTCATGCTTTGTCTTTTGAAAATCCTCTTCAGATTTATTTTGGTTAGTGCAAAGTACTAATGTAGATCTTTCCTAAAAGCAAAGTGGTATCTGAGGACTTCAAACATCCCCTATATGATTTGCAACTATTTTCTCCCATTCAGTTTATATAAAAAATAAGTACATTTTCATTTTCTGATGGTTTCCTTGGCTGTGCAGGCTATATTTGTTTGATAGAGTCCCACTTATTTATTTTTGCTTTTGTTGATGCTACTTTTGGTGTCAAATTTAAAAAATCATTGCCAAGTCCTATGTCAAGGAGCTTATTGGCTGTATTTTCTTCTAGGAGTTTTATGCTTTCAGGTCATAGATTCAAATCTTCAATTCATTTTGAGTTAATTTTGTGTATGGTATAAGACAGTGGGTCAGTTTAATTATTTTGCATGTGGCTGCCCAATTTTCCCATTGCCATTTATTGAATAGGTTTCTTATTCTCTGATGTATTTTCTTGGCTCCTTTGTTCTGAATTAATTGATCATATATACATGGGTTTATTTCCAGGCTCTTTATTCTGTTCCACTGATTTATGTGTCTGTTTTTTATGTCAAGACCATGCTATTTTAATTACTACAGCTCTGTAATACAGTTCAAAATCAGGGAGCATGCCTCCAGCTTTATTCTTCTGTCTGAAGATTACTTTGGCTATTTAGGGTCTTTCATGGTTCCACACAAATTTTATGATTGTTATAATTGTATTTCTGTGGAAAATGCCATTGGAATTTTGATAGGGATTGCATTGAACCTGTATATTATTTTGAGTAGTAGGGACAGTTTAACAATATTAATCCTTCCAATCCATGAGCATGGGGTATCTTTCCATTTATAAGCAATACTCGGTTTGTTGCACTTTGCTTTCTTGTACTCCACAGATACTGCATTTTTTTAAACAAACTGAAGGTTTGTGGCAACACTGTATTGAGCAAGTCTATCAGTACCATTTTTCCAACAGCCATTTGCTCACTTCATGTCACCTTCTGATAATTTTTGCAACATTTCAAACTTTTTCATATTATTATATTTGTTATGGTGGTCTGTGATCAGTAACTGAAACTCACTGAAAGCTCAAGATGATGGTTACCATTTTTTAGCAATAAATTATTTTTAAATTAAAGTATATACAATTTTTCTTAGACAGTGGTATTGCACACTTAACTGACTATGGTGTAGTATAAACATAACACATGCACTGGGAAATCAAAAATTTAAATGACTCACTTTATTATGGTATTTGCTTTATTGCAGTGGCTGGAAATGAACCTGCAGTCTCTCTGGGGTATGCTTGTGTATGTGCCTTCTTCAATTTCTTTCATTAATATCTTGCAGTTTTCAATATACAGGTCTTTCACCTCCTTGGGTAAATTTATTCCTGTGTATTTTACTCTTTTTGATACAATTGTGAATGGGATTGTTTTCTTAATTTCTCTTTCTAATAGTTCATTATTAGGATATAGAAATGCAACAGATTTTTGTATATTGATTTTGTTTCTTGCAAATGTATTGAATTCATTTATTAGTTCTCATAGTTTTTTATGGCATTTTTTAGGACATTTCAATATATAATACCATGTCATCTGCAAACTGACAATTTTACCCCTGCCTTTTATTTCTTTCCCTTGCTTTATTGCTATAACTAGGACTTCCAATACTATGCGGAATAAAAGTGACAAGAGTGGGCATTGTTGTCTTGCTCCTAATCATAGAGGAAAACTTTCAGCTTTTCACTGTTGAGTGTGATATTAGCATAGGCTTGTCATATATGACCTTTATTATGTCAAGGTATGTTCCCTCTATACCTACTTTTGAGAGTTTTTATCATAAACTAATGTTGAATTTTCTCAAAAACCTTTTCTGCATTTATTGTGATGATCACATGAATTTTATCATTTATTTTATTAATGTGGTGTGTCACAATGACTGATTTGTGGATGTCAAACAATCCTTGCATCCCTGGAATAAATCCTGCTTGATCATGGTATATGATCCTTTTAATGCATTATTGAATTTGACTTGCTAAAATTTTGTTGAGGATTTTTGTATCTATGTTCATCAGTGATATTGACTTGCAATTTTCTTGTGGCATCCTTGTTTGGTTTTAGTATTAAGGTGATGCTGGCCTTGTAAAATTAGTTTGGAAGAATTTTCCATTTTTTGGAAGCATTTGAGAAAGACTGGTATTCTTCTTTCACCAGTGAAGGCATCTGGTCCTGGACTTTTGTTTATTGGAATTTTTATTACTGATTCCATCTCCTTACTGTAATTAGTCTGTTCATATTTTCTGTTTCTTCATGATTCAGTTTCAGTAGTTGTTTGTTTCTAGGAATTTTTCCATTGCTTCTAGGCTGTCCAATTTGTTGGTGTCTAATTGTTCATAGTGGTCTCTTATGATCATTTGTATTCCTGCTGTATCAGTTGTAACATATCTTTCATTTCTGATTTTATTTGAGTCCTCTCTTTTTTTCTTGGTGAGTCTAGTTAAGGGTTTGTCTGTCATTTTTGTTTATCCTTTCAAAGAACCAGCTGTTAGTTTCATTGACCTTCTGTATTGTCTTCTTAGTCTCTATTTCATTTTTTTTTTCTACTGTACTTGATTATTTCTTTCCTTCTACTAACTTTGGGCTACTTTTTTCTTCTTTTTCTAGTTCTTGGAGGTATAAAGCTGTTTACTTGAGACTTTTCTAGTTCCATGAGGTAGGCACCTACAACCATGAAAACTTCCTTCTTAGAACTGCTTTTTCTTCATCCCATAAATTTTAGTACATTACATTTCCAATTTCATTTGCTATTTGTTATTACTCTTTTGATTTCTTCATTTGCCCACAAGTTGTTCAGTAACATGTTGTTTAATCTCCATATATTGGTGAAGTTTCCCATTTTTTTACTTAATTATTTTCTGGTTCCATACCACTGTGGTTAGATAAGATGCTTGATATGATTTCAGTACTCTTAAATTTATTAAGACTTGTTTTGTGGCCTAACACTTTATCTATATTGGAAAATGGCACATGTATACTATGTTGCTTTTGGATTAAATGATCTCTAAATATCTGTTAAGTCTGTCTGGTCTAATGTGTAATTTAAGACTGATTTCCTTTATTGGTTTTTTGTCTGTATGATCCATCCACTGATGTAAATTGGGTATTAAAGACCCCTATTATTATGGTATTGCCATCTATTTCTCCTTTTACACCTAGTTGAGATTTGCTTTCTATATTTAGGTTCTTCTATATTAAGTGCATAAATATTTACAAATATTATATCTTCACAATGAGTGGACCTCTTTATCATTAGGTAACACCCCTCTTTGTCTCTTATTACAGTCTGCATTTAAAAATCTATTTTGTCTGATATAAGTATATCTACTCCAGCTTTCTTCTGGTTACCATTTTCATGGTATATCTTTTTCTATCCCTTCATCTTAGTCTGAGTATGTACTTACACCTAAAGTAAATCTCTTTTAGGCAGCATACTGATGATTCTTGTCTTTTTATCCATTTTCCACTCTATGATATTTTATTGGAGAAATTAGTGCATTTACATTTAAAATAGTTATTGAAAAGCATGTTTATTGCCATTTTTGTTTATTGTTTTCTGGTTGCTTTGTAGTTCCTTTTTCATTTTTGTTCCCTTGCTCTCTTCTTTTGTGGTTTGATGAATTTCTTTAGTGGTATGCTTAATTCTTCCCTTTCTTTTTTGCATATTTGCTGTATGTTTTTACTTTATGGTTATGGTGAGACTTACATGTAACAACTTATATGTGTTAACAGTCTATTTTAAGTTGACAACATCTTAAGGTTGATTCCATAAAATTCTCTCCCCGATGTTTTGTTTTTGATGTCACATTTTATATCTTTTTACCCTGTGTGTACTTTAATTAATTTTTGTAATCATAGTTTTTTTTTATTACTTCTGTCTTTAACCTTCATACCAGCTTTGTAAGTGACTAATCCACTACCCTTACTATAGATTTACCTTCCCAGTGAGATTCATACTTTCATATGTGTTCTTGTACTAATTAGCACCATTTCTTCCAGCTTAAAGAAGTATCTTTAACATTTCTTGTAAGGCTGGTTTAGTGATGATAAACTCCTTAAGTTTTTATGTGTCTGTAAAGTTCTTTCTCTCACAACTGCACAACTTTTCTTGGTCATATGATTATTTATTTGAATATAACATGCCACTACCTTCTGGCCTGCAAAGATTCTGCTGAAAAATCTGTTTAGAGACTTACGGAGGTTCCCTTGTATATAATAAATTGTTTTTCTCTTGCTGTTTTTAATATTTCCTTTAACTTTTGACATTTTAGATATGATGCACCTTGGTATTGTTCTCTTTAGGTTTCTCTTACTGGAACTCACTGGGCTTCTTGGATCTGGATGTCTGTTTCTTTCCCCCAGTTAATGAAGTTTTCAGCCATTATTTCTTCAAATAAGATTTCTGCTTCTTTCTCTCTTTTTTCCTTTTGGGAACCCTATGATGCAAATGTTAGTCCTTTTTTGTGGTCCCATAATCCACTCAAGCTATCTTCACTTTTTTTCATTCCTTTTTTTTTCTTTTGGCTGCTCTGACTGGGTAAATTCCACTGCTTTGTCTTTGAGTTGACTATTTCTTCTTCTTCATCTAGTGTGTGGTTGAACCCATCCAGTGTATTTCTCAGTTCAGTTACCATATTCTTCAGCTCTGTGACTTCTGCATGGTACTTTCTTATAGTTTCTGTGTCCTTTGAAGTTCTCATTGTATTCATCTATTCTCCCCAGTTTGCTGAGCAACTTTATGACCATTAGTTTGATTTATCAGGTAAATTACCTATCTCCGTTTCATTATTTATTTTAGAGGTTTTGTCTTGTTCTTTCATTTAGAACATATTCCTGTTTCTTTATTTTGCTTAATTCCTGTGTTTGTTTTATGCCATAGATGAAACAACAATCAAGGTTTTGATTAAGAAGTTGAAGATGTAGAAAGATCTTGAACTGACCTCCTTCCGGATACACTGAGTCAACAGCTACATGTAGAACAAGTGCCTATTAAAAGAAACCTATAGGTTCTTTTTTTTCTTTTTGAGTGATCGCAAATGGCATTGATTTTTAGACTTTCATTTTCCACGTGATCTTTAGTAGTATACAGAAAGATAATTGTTTTTT
Source organism: Manis pentadactyla (assembly GCF_030020395.1). Classification (NCBI taxonomy): domain Eukaryota; kingdom Metazoa; phylum Chordata; class Mammalia; order Pholidota; family Manidae; genus Manis; species Manis pentadactyla. The sequence goes on along the minus strand of NC_080019.1, from coordinate 211,684,631 downwards.
TGGATGGCATTTTGGTATACTGCAACCTTGTTGAACTCACTTATTGTTTCTAGCCACTTATTTGGATAGAAACCATTTTCTTCATAGAAATGTCAGCAGCAAATAGTTTTATTTCTTCCTTCCCATCTATATATATCTATCATTTCCTTTTAGGCTATAGGCTCACTGAATGACAAATGCACGTAGAGCAAATGAGAAGAAAACCACATCAAATGGGTAGGAGAGACTGGGACACAATATCACAATAAACCCCACCCCTGGTACAGTGACCCACAACCAGAAGGGAACTCAAAATTCAGAACTTCTCCCTAAGGAGCAAAAGGTTTAAACCCCAAGTTAGACATCCCAACTTTCAAAACACAACTTGAGAGATGGGCCCCCTAAACATCTAATTTTGAAAACCAATGGGGCTCACGTCCTGAAACCCACAAGACTGAAGCAATGTGAGAAACCACACTGAAATAGCCCCCATGCTCAAGCTCACCTGTCCAGCTCTGAGAGAGCCAACTGCACCTAGACTTAAAGTGAAGGAGCCTTACCTGGTTATACATGAGCACTGACCTGACCAGCAGGCATCTGCTTTAACACATATCTAGGCACCTGCTAGAACACTCTTCAGGGTTGGAGAATGAGAGGCATCATCTTCACACTCTCTCTTTCTTTGCCATGCTCCAGAGCACCAGTATCTCTTGCAAGGGAGCTTTTACACACGTCTGATGCCCCAGTTTTGCATTTGCTTCCTAGGGGATGCCTCCTGATTGCCTGGCTCTGGAGGCTGGGGAAGCTTGAATTCCTGGTCCCATAGGAGTATAATAATTAGTGTCACCCTGAAAGGAGCTCATATTCTTGTCTGGTATCCTGATTTTTACAACTGCTGCCTGGGGACACCTCTACCTTATCTGGCTCTGGTAGCCAGTGGGACTCACATCTGTGGATCCCACAGGGCTGTAGCCAATGGAGAAATAGTTCTTAAACAGCTACCATCCCCAGGACACAGCAAGAGACAACAGACCGAGGAGCTCAGTCCTACTGTGAAGTTAGCATATTAGCTAATCATCTTGACTGTGGCCTGACAGACAGGTTTCTAATTAAAATGCATGTAGAAGCTGTCTGTAATCCTTCTTAGGGACACTGCAATGCAGACGCTATCTCTGTGTTCTCTCTCTGCCATGCTCCAGAATGCCACTGTCTCCTGAAAAGGAGCTTTACATATGCCTGGTACCCTGGTTTTTATGTCTCGTGCTTCAGTTTTTGTGGCTGATGTCTATAAGTCACCCTTGATAACTGGCTTTGGTGGCCAGGAGGCCATGCCCTCTTGGACCCAAGAGACTTTGGCAATTAGCCATTCTTGGCAGGCTACCACCCACAGGGCACAGCGCAGGCAGCAGAATGAAGCACAGTCCTGGTCTTCCTGTGAAGAGGGTTCTTTGCTTGTCCTGGAACTTTGTCTGAGGTGCAGGCTTCAAGTCTGGCACACATTTAATGAACCACAGAAATGCTCTTAAGAAACATACGATGTGGATACCATCTTGGTGCTCTCCGTCTGCCTCATTCCAGCTCACCTGTAACACCCAGAAAAGAGCTTATACACTCATCTACAGCCCTGATTTTTGTGATGGCTGCGCAGGAGACAGCTCCAGATCTCCTGACTTTGGTGGCCAGCAAGGCTTATGACTGTGGCCCCACAGGACTGTATTTATTTGTGTACTTTTAAAACCTGATGCTTGAGGGTCTGGCTCCCAATCAGCCTGAATCTAGGTGCTGACTGAGATCCTCCCTGACAGGTCTTGGTGCATCCTCAACTACTGGGAGCTGTTAAAAATATAATAGGCTGATTGGACAAGTACAAAGATCCAAAAAACAACCAAGAGCTGAGGCAGGATTGAATGATAAGGTTCATCTCAGACAGAAGGCCACTCCTTCAAGATTGAAAGAGGAGGTGCTATTTTAAATCCTCATTTCACAGATGAGAAAACTGCAGAGCAAGGTGAGCTTGCCCAGAGTAACATTTCCAGAGACTGGCAGAGCTGGTTGAAACCCACAGAGTCTGGCTCCAGAATTCAGACTTTCAGCTGTTAAACTCTACTGACTTCTCCACAATATACAGAAGAATAAAAGTAAGCATACATGCTATAGAAGCTCAAAGGAGAGGCATGTAACCAAAGCTAGAGATTACACAGGGAGTGTCTCAGAAGACAGGTATTAGCTGAGCAAAAACCTAGAAAACAGTGAGTTCATAGCAAATTCAAAAACTTGTAGGGAAATGTATATAAAAACTGTACCTGTCTCCTGATATTGTTATATTCATCAAATTTGACAAATTAAATATGAAAAAGCAGCTCAGGTATGAGATTTGGAAACTGCTGAACTCCATGACCTTTACATTTCCGTGCCTCAGATTCTGATTGCCAACCTAATATTTGATCTACACATTCAGACTAGTTCAGTGTCTAGCCATTAGCAAGCACCTGGTAAATCTGAACTTTCTTCACCAGCACCAACAGTATCCCTAGCTAAACACCAAGAAGTGTGCTTTTAGAGGGAATTCAGGCACCAGGTGAGATGGAAAGAGCTGAATTTGATCATAATTTGTCAAAACAGAATGGCTAACAAAACACTCAGGAAGACTTAAAAAAAAAAAAACAAATTCTGAAACCTCAGAGCATACTAATAAATGAGAACCTCTGAGGAGTAGAATACAACATGCATTTTGAAAAAGCAGCTCAGGTTTGAGATTTGGAAACTGCTGAACTCCATGACCTTTATTTTTCCATGCCAGAGATTCTATGATTGCCAACCTAATATTTCATCTGGTACCTAGACATTTGGACAAACTGATACACCTAGAAAAGAGTGAGGCAAGAATATTGCACTGCATCAAAGGCAAAACAAATGACATTCTGACACCGTTATTTTGGCATGGGACTTTAATGTTGTTTAAAGTAGAAGTCATCACCTGTTATTTTAAAAACCACCCAAAAAACATACCATCCTATCCACCCAGTGCTAAGCTTCAACCCAGGCCTGAAACTCACTCCATCTGTGAACCTGACCTTACACCTCACCATATACTTGAATCTCACCAATATACTTGAATCTCACCATTACTGAATCACACTCTGTACCTGAACCTGCTGCTGCTCTTCAGTTTTGTTCATAGTAAGGGTGCAAGGAGCACTCAATTAAGCATGCTCAGGCATATCTGCTATGTATCATCTTTAGGAATTACATATAGTATTTTTATGTGTGGCAGAGCAAAATTATTAAAATATGAGAATGCCTAGCCTTACCCTCCTCAAGAGTTCTCTAATATGAATTCCTGGGATTTTGTGAAGGAGAATCTAGGTAATGGTTAGAGAGAGGCAGTATTTTAAAAAATAATCGTGGAAGAAAAGAACAAGTAGTAGAAGGAAAAGAGATAAGATACTGGAAACAGAGACTTGTTAACCCTATAAAAGAAAGAAGTTGGAGTGTTGACAGGAGAGAGAAAGAAAAATTTAAGGGCAGCTACTGATAGGAGAGATTTTTGAGAGAACCATGAGAGGATGATTTTAATAAAAAATTGATGGGACTTTCATGTATCTGCCTTGACATTATTCAAGAGATTCCAGTAAAGATTCAAATTCTCTAAATTACTTTTGATTCAAGGATTATAATTTTCTTCTAAGGCAACACTGACAAGGACTAGACTATGCAGAGCACCAGCTTTTATTTGGGTTACACTCATTTTGACACAGACAGTTTGATGAGATCAGATCTAAATAATGTGCCTAAAAGATCGGAGAGTCCAGGCACCTGGATGAAATCTGTTCTCAAGCCTCAGTCTAGATTTTCATAAAGTAAGAGCACAGATCCAACTACCATTCTCCATAAGAACGAAGATGATTTCTACTGTTATATCAGTTAATTTGCCACAAGACCCTGGTATTGATTGTGTTCCTGTTCCATTTTAAATTTAATGGACACATGGGTATGTGCCATCTCTTTGCCTCTCAAGTGTTAACTTCCCAGTTTAAATGTATTTGCTAGAAATATTTGGACTCAACTATGTTCTGGGTAAGTGTAAATATAAAAGTAATTTTTTTGAGACTTGAACAGGCTACATGGATATTTCAAAGCTGGCAGTATAATTATCATAAGAATAAGACAGTTGGGTTCAAATCCTGCTCTTTTAAGTTATTAACAATAATATTTCAAGCAAGTTGCTAATTATGCTAAGCCTCAACTCTTACAAAAAAGCAGGATAACCATATGTAACTCATGAGATTGGTGGAATGAATAATGGGTTCTTTTTGTGAAGTACTTAATGCTTAGAAAGCATACACTCACAAAAGAACTTTAGAAAACACACTGCATAAACAAAGATAAAAAGGGCATAAAAACTTCAACTCCCCATTGTAATAAAATTATAAATGTTGAAAATGAAAGACTTGTCAAAAGTACGTTCTATTACCTACAGATAATTGTGAAACATAACTTACTCTTCTATTTGTTATACAAAAGATGTAAAAATAACAATGTCTTTCATTAAGAAAATAATGGTGAAAAGTTCAACACCTGATAATGCTTCAATTGCTCATCTCGTGACCAAGTATAAAATGTGTTCCTCACTCCTCCAGCCCCTCCCAAAGAGTATTAACCATACTCTACCTATGATAATATGGGACAGCCTGGTTAACAAGAAAACTGCCTAATTCAGTTGAATCATAAGCAACATAGTTAACTTCAGTTTCTGTGTGGGTAACAGGGTCTGCCTGAATTCTAGCTTTCCAAGTCCAGGAAAGACAAATCTGAACAAATTTACCAGCCAAATTTTTACTTCTTTACAAATAGTGAATGATCACCCTTCTTTGATACTAACAACTATTACTCCATTTATTTTACTTAGCCAAAAAAAAAATTAAGTACATGCCATCTACCTTCTCTATTCCACACTAACATATAAAATGCTAACCATTATCAGATTTGGTATTGTAAATTTTTTATACATAATTAATAACTGAGGAGAAAATGGTCCATTGCTTCTCTTGTTAATGGGACTAGTTCACGTATGTGGTTAAATTGGGACATTTCTATTTTTGGCATGATACAGACAACAGGTGAAGAAGACATGAGATGTGGTTATGGTCCATGAGAAACAGAAGTTCCATCCAGGCAATTCCAGACTTGACCTGAGAACCATCAACCCAGTAATTGAGCACATGCATTTCTTTTTTTGCCAGGACACAGAGAAGGCAACCTCCTTTGTAATGGATAGGATGCTCTGGACATCAAGTTCAAAGCATCAACAGATAATTTGGCCTGCAGGCACCATTAATCTATCCTGAGAAAGCTCCAAAGAAATAGTTTTAGTCACTCTTGTATTAGCAAGTGGAGTCCAGGAGTTTGTATTCCCTTTACCTGTTCCAGTGGAAGTGTGAAATGCTTCCAGGTTGCAGGCAGCTGAATATGCTAAAAACTTTCCACTGTAAGTTAAGAACCAAATCCATCCACCAAAATCATATAAAATATACATATGTCACTCTTATGCTCACCTACTACTTACATGAAGTAAACTGAGTCATTCTTATTACAGAGTCCTGGGAATCTATACCAAACGGTTATTTACACAGAGTCTCACATTGAAGATCCCCTCTAAATATTAGCAAATATACCTTGATTGGGTAAACTTTACTGATTAGAGCAGAATTTATAAATTGGAGGCCCATGAGCAGGATGTAGCCCAAGGACGTATAAGAACAGTCCAAATTTTTAAACACTTGAATTAGCTACCATCTTGACAACATCTTATAATGAAATATTTCACGTAAGATTCTTGATCCCCAGTTTCTCTTGACAAAACCAGATCCACATTCTCACAATATGGCAATCTAATTGCACTGAATAGCAGCTGATCAGTTTAAACACGGCTTAGTATATCCAATTTGGCACAGTCTCCTTTGGGCCATTTTTCTTACTTATCAGCCAGCCTCATGTAGACATCTTGGTTTACGATTGCTGTGGTAAAGACTGACAGTCCCGTGAGCCAAACCAGAAAAGCAGAAGTCCCCTCACAGAATTATCATTTAATATGACTTATATCTGTTCTAGGGTGCTACTTATTATATTTGTATCTTTCACAGCCCAGTGCCTTTTCACAGAATAGATGTCATACATTTTAGTTGAACAAATGAATAATTTAATTTGAAGACAGCTACTCATGGCTGCTAAAACTCCTCCTCCCTTGTTTCTAACACAATACCTTTTTAAATACAGCCTGAGGTTACATTAGTTTGTTTAGCAATTACAAACGTGCTGTTAAACCCTCCTCACTTCTCCCACCCTAAAAATAAAACACTGGGAATAATGTCTTATAATCTATGGGCACAAACTCAGGAACATCCTTCAAGCATCAGAAGGGGATGGGTCAGTTTGTGATTTTTAGTACATCTCTCCAGTCTGGTTTCGGGGTTGAGCATAAGGACTTAGTGATGAGCCAGCTCTCAGAATCTGTGGCACCTTTAGCCATAAGGGCACCTGGCCCAGCTGATTCAATCACCAGGAGGAGACCTCATATAAAGACCGGCACCACCACATGTACCAGGGATGCTGAATGACCATTCCATATGAAATCAGTGGCAGAAACTGCCTGATGTGAAAGAGATGGAGGGAGGCTGGAAAGAGAGATAGGGAATTAATACAGGAAGAGTCAAGCTAGCTGATAATGGCTGACATTTTCTCTCCTGGTACTTTTAAAGAAAGCTTTTTAAGATTTCCTAAATGAGCAGACCCACTAACCTATTACGTTAACAGAAAATTTGAAATTACAAAGAAGTTAATCACCATTTGGCTAATGTGCAGTTGTATGTGCTGACTTCTTGCTGCTTATAAACTCCACAAACCACACTGTTAGGTTTGACATTTCAATTGTGTTTTCTCAGGCTCATGGGCTTGGAAGGATTTCTGCCTACTTAGCATGGCAAGGTATACATCTGTTCTCTCTCTGCCACCTTTCCCTTCCATTAAATTTGCACATGGCAAGAGAATCACACAGGTAAAGGGATTAAAGTGTAGTAATTTTGCTAATGGGGAGTATTCCAAAGGGTATGGTCTGAGCAGGCTCCTTTTATCTATGTAAGAATAACATTTGTGGTAGTAGCCTTGTAGTCTAAAATGCAGATAAAAAATAAAGGCAGTATTTGCTGCATATTTTAAAGGGTGTTTGAAACCAACTTAAGCACTCTGTGTTCCCTAATTTGACCATGCTATCTTTAGAAGCTTTTAGGAGATACCCAAGATGTTAAAAGATCATTCTTGTACTGAGGGAGTTTACATTCTGTGAGTAACTTAGAACACAAACAATGGAAACATTTAAAGAGCATTTTCAGGGCAATACAAGAAGCACAAATGATGGAAAGCTAAGGCAGACAAGTGTGGACATGAAATTTCTTATTTTTAAGCTACCATAGTATGTTTTCCTTGTGTAAAAATAGAAAATGTAAAAACATTATCTCATTTAACCTGTTCAAACAAACACCCACGGGGTAGGTATCCCTGCTTCTCTGGATGGGGGTGTTATGGTGCAGAGAGGTGACTAATTTGTCAAGGGTGATCACAGTAGCAAGAGTAAGGGCCCAGGTCTCAGCAGCTCTCTTAAGTACCATTCCAGACCTCTTTGTACCACATCACAGCTGCATCCCAGGGCACATTTTCTCATTTTGAATGCAGGGAATTAAATTCCTCAAAGATAGAGAGATTGCCCAATGACGGGATATAAAATCTGTCAGTATGACCAATTCATCCAGGGTTAGCCAGAACCTTCCTGGTTTTAGCACCAATATATCACATATGGGAAAGGATTTCAGTACTGGTTTAAAAAAGAAAAAGTTTGTGCACCAGGCAACCCCTCTGTCCCAGGAAAACTGGGATGGTTGGTTACCCTACCTGTGGTTTTCCCACATATATAGGGGTAGATTCAATCCTAAATCTACTCCTTTAATCATCCCCTCATGTCTCTACCATGGGCCATTTTGGTCCTCTAGGGCCTAGCTAAGCTCTGAGCTAAAAACATTCCATAAAATAGTACTAGAAATTCAACAAATACTTGCTGAATTAGGGTCCTTGTTTATCCAGTCTGTCAGTTCAAAGGCTTTGCATGTAGCCAATGCCTGCCGATGTTTACTGAAATGAACATGGATGAAATCGGCCCATTAGAAAGAGCAAGAATAATTAAAGAGTTAAACAAGACTCCAAGGAAGAGGGGTGATTCACCTCTATGTTTTAGTGATGGTGGAGAACTTGTGGGTTGATTACACATTTATGAGTATCACATCTCTCTTCTCTAAAAGATCAACTAGAAGAGCTGCTTTTCCTCTCAAGCAGCAGCCTCCCCAAATCACTGCTCAGCTGCCAACACCAAGCAGCTTCCAAAGGCCCAAAGGCCAATGTAGTGTCCCTGTGACTGTACAAGACAACATCTCTTATGCCCTAGGCAACATGCTAATAATTTAACATGTTATTCCACTGCATTTGCAATAACACCATGCAGCCTTTATCATTATTTCCATCTAATGGGTAAATTAACTAACGATTGTTAAAGGGAATGAATCCAGAGCCCAAGCTCTTAGGCATAATCACATAGTACATTCCAAGCTATCATAGTTGATGGACATACCATGCCTAGTAATATGGCACCTCACTGATTTCTGATGTTGTCAAGGTGACTAGATAATAACTAGAATAGTCATTTTCTAGTAATTGAAAGATGTTAGAAAGCAAAAGATTATGAAACAGGTATCTGTATGATTTAAGGTAGCTTAAGTTTGCCTTCTCTTTCTTTTGATTTTTGGAATTTTATTCTTGGAGCATGTAGATCTGAACCCATGCCAAACACTATAAGCACTTCTATAACTGCATCTGCAAGTACTCACTACTTAAACATACACCCTTGAAGGACTCAATATATACCCTTCTGAAAAGAATACCCATACATCTCTGTTGAACGTTCCTCCTTTTCTCCCTTGCCCTTTCCTTCTGTTTTGTGTGATTGGATATTCTTGTACTAATATACCTAATTGAGGAATTCAACCCAAACACAAATGTACATGAAGTCATATCCCTTCAGTATAATATTCTTAATTACTCCTAATTACAGAGAATATCTTAGAAGTACTAAGCCCTACAGGAAAATACTTCTTGAAACACCTCTACTTTAATTTAACCTTGGAAATGCACAGAGTCAAGAAATTTTAGCACTAGAGAGAACCTTAGAAATAATCTAGTTGGATGGTTTTCTAACTTTAGTCTTTAGAGCTCTGGGAGCCTATTTAGTGAGTGACCAGCCAACTGGATCCCTCATCGTCAAGGAGCAGTGATGGTGAAGGTTCAGTAGGGACTCCTGCTCCAGCCATCTTCACTGAGCAATGACGGCAAATACCTAGCACCCAGTCCAACCGCTTGCTAGCTGGCTTCCTGCCCTGCACAGGGCCTGGGTTCAGTTAAGCAACACAGAGATACAAGAGAGCTACAAGAACAGACAGCCACAGGCTGGGGACTCAGATCTTCTGGCAAAGACAATGGCAGCATCATCAGGCAGGGAGAGCTGTTTAGGGTTTCTGGATTCTATTCCATGGTGCCTAGGGTAGCAAGTGATGGGCAACAGTGACAACGGTGAGGAGGCTTTTATGTCTTAATGTGTTATTTCCTTATGATTTAACTTAACCAAATAATTCTGTAGGGAAGAAAATGTGAAAAACATACATTCAAACAGCTGCTTCATTTTACACATAAAGTAATTGGGGTTTGGAGAAGTGAAAACTATCAGTGGTAAAGCTTAATCTAGAATCCAGTTCTCATTATAGGCTCACCAAGTAACATTCCAGGAATCAGTCCTTGGCAAAACTATGTGTAGTATGATTGCTCAGCCCTTAAAAATAAACTACATAGCCCAAGGCTGGCCCTACCTGCACACCTCTCAAAAACTTCCAGTGTTACAAATTGAAATTTCATTGCCTTTTACATTTTACAAATTTTCAAATCCCCCACTGTCGACTTTCAGATCTTACTATTTTGTGAATATCATTGTTACTCTAATAAAATGTGAGTAATGTTCCTCATAGTCCTACTTTCTTAAAGTATTAAGGTATTTGAGGACAGTTCCTGGCACACTACTTCAGTCCTTTCTATTTTTTTAATTTTCAAATTTTTTCCCATCAAAATGGTACAGACCCTCCCGATTATACCACTGTAACATAAACAGGATCAGAGACTACAGATCATATCATAGCTAAGAGCATGAACTCTGGTGTCCGGGACAAATTATCTCCAATCATTAGGATCTCAATGATCTCATATGAAAAACTGACAGTAATAATATTACTTATCTAGCTTATGGGATTGTCATAAAATTACATGGGATTTATGCAAAAATTGAACCTAGTATATAATATGTGCTTATTAAGAGTTAGCTGCTATACTTATTATTACTACAACAAAAACTTAACGATGATGGGAAATATTGCACAGAAAATTGCCTCTTGCCTTCCAATCCCAGACTCCTTTCAGACTTCAAGAGAAACTGTCCTAGAGGGCAGTTAGCCATTTGTCCCAAGTTCTGCTGATAAATTGTTTTCTGCCCAGGAATGAGTGGGAAAGGAACAGGTACAATCAGCCAGTGTACTCTATATTAGACACATCCACATCATGCAGGCTGTCACAATCTGTGAGAACCTCATTATGGAAACCCTCCTCTCAAAGAGTTGCCCACTATCCTGGCATCATGAAAAAAACAGTCTACATATTCCACGGTTTGCAAAAGGCTTCCCTGAAAAGTTTGATTTGATCCAGAAAAAAACCCTATGAGGAAGAAGACTGGACAGATATCTTTACTTTGACTTTTCTGGGGGCACATTCAAGCTGAGAGATGGCTGATGGCACAGTGAGAGGTACATGACTTGTCAGTGGCACACTCCTATCTTCTGACTTTTGCTCCAGGTCTCCTTAGAGATTTATGCACATGCAGTGTGTGACTAACACTGTGAATAGCCATTTCTGAACCAATTTATAAATCAGATTGCACATTCAAAACCATACAGTTGGGTAACATAAGTGTATGAATCAAGCTTTGTGTAAGGCAACAGGCAGGGTGGTAACTGTGATCCTTACTCTTAAGTTCCTACTTCCCTTAAGGAATTCACCTTCAAGAGTTTTTAATGTGCAAGTCATACGGTGTTCTCACACATTGGTGGTGGGAATGAAAAACGGTGCCACCATTTTGGAACGAAGTCTGGCATTTTCATAAAAAGTTAAAACATACATCTACCACATAATTCAGTGACTTCATGTCTGGGTATTTACCCAAGAGAATGAAAGCATATATCCAGACAAAGACTTGAACACAAATATCCAAAGCAGCATTACAGGCAAAAACTGGAAACAATTCACATGTCCATCAACAGGTGAATGAATAAACTTATTGGTATGTCCATATAATAAAGTTCTTTTCAGCAATAAGTTAGCAAACTTTAATGCACACAACATTATGGATGAATCTCAAAATAATTATGCTAAGTGAAAGAAATTCTAAGAAATACAGATAAGTCTATAATGACAGAAAGTAGGTAAGTTTACTGACTGTACCAATGGGCAGCAAGGAAGAGGGCATGGTGGGGAGGAAGGAAGCTAGTACAAAAAGGCACAAAGACCCCTTTGAAGGTGATGGATATGTTCATTATCTTGATTGTGAAGATGGTTCCACTGGTGTATACAAAAGTCAAAATTATACATTTTAAATACGTGCAGTTTATAGTATGGCAATTGCATCAGTTTGCCAAGGGCTGCTGTAACAAAATACAACCGAGTGACTTAAACAACAGCAATTTATAATTTCATAGTTTTGAGAACTGGAAATTGGGGATTGAGATATTGGCAGAGCTGAGTGGTTCTGAGGCTGTGCGGGAGAATGCTCCAGGCCACTTCGCTTAGCTTCTGGTGGTTTGCTGGTAATCTTTGGTTTGTTCCTTAGTCTGTAGAAGGATCACAGAGATCTCTGCCTTTGTTTTCACATGGCATTCTCCTTGTGTGTGTGCATCTGCATTAAAATTTACCCTTTTTATAAAGACACCAGTCATACTGGATCAGGGCCCACCCTACTCCAATGTGACTCACTGATTACACCTGCAATGACCCCATTTCTAAATAAGGTCACATTCTGAGGTACCGGGGGGTAAGGACTTCAACATATGAATTTGGTGGGGGACACAGTTCAAATCACACCAGCAATTATATCTAACTACCTAAAACTGTTAAAAAAAAAAAATCTACCAAACTAGTTAAACACAAATTCAACCATCAATTTTATATAATACTTGAACTTTTTTCCTTCTTTTTTTCTGAAATTAAGTCACCTCTTGGAGTGTGATTATGGTACTGATAATCTATTTTTTTCTTCTTTTTTTGCATGCTTAGACTATTACATGTCATAGGTGACTTGGTTTTCTCACCCATGTTTTTTCTCTCTTCACCTTAAACTCACGAAATTTCTGTGGACCTTTCTTAGAATACATGCAGAAATCATTTGGCCTTTACCTGGTGAGAAGACATCATTTATACATCAAAACATCTCTGTTTTTCTCTCGTTAACTCCAAACACTTTAAGTGGTACTATTTGGCATCAACATGATCATAAACACAAACAAAGACATTGGCACTAGATGTCATTGTCTGCATTCAATTATAAGAAGGTCACTCAGATGATTCAGAATAAGCTTATATTAATTTTTCTTATTATCACTGGAATCAGACATATAAAGATTTCTTATAGTAACCTAGCTGACTCCTGAGAGTATATTCACAGACTTCTGGGAGGCCTGAGGATCGTCATTACGGTCATGCTAACATTAGAGAGATTCCTGACCTGAATATCAAGAGAACTACACTCTAGGCTTAGTGCTCCTGTTAAACAGCAGTATGACCTTGGGTCAATTTCCCAGATGATCTGAAGTATATGGAAGTGTTAGTGTCCCGGGCACTTGAGTTTGTTCATCTATAAAATGCGAGGGTTGTGCCAGATTATCTCTAAGGTTCTTTTCAGCCCTCAAACTGATGGCACTGGTTGAACTGAATTACAATATGGACTTGCTTCTAATGACTAGCATAAATCACCATTTATATATCACATACCTCTCTTCAGCTTTCCGTTCCTGAAGTCACAAAACTCAAAAATTAAGTCCATTCTCCAAAAGACAAGAGTGTGTTCAGTGCAAGGTTTAAGCACAGTTACAAAATCAAGGGTAAAATTTGAATCAAATTTAAGAGAGTAAGGATTTCAGAAGATGATTAGTCTGGTAAATGAGTACTTAGTTATCCATGAAAATGGAATATGGGCTATGTCTTACCAGAAGAGACTGTTAACATGCACAGAGATAAAAAGTGTGAGCATCTCTATTATAAAAATAAATTGAAGTGCAGGCAAAATGCAGACAAACTTGACAGAGGAAGGTTTTAGATAAAATGCAGGGAAAATTCTGTGCGCTTCAGTGTTTCTGCAGAATGTATATAAACCAGTTGTGTCTACTCTACCTGCCAATCTTTTTTTTACAGCCTGGTAGGCCCCTAGGACTAAAAGTAAATGTGGATATTAAATTTATGGTAATAGGGACACTGAATTCCAGGGCAGTAGTCTCTAAGCATTATCTTATGAGAAACAATTCTGAACTTCCTTAAGGTTTTATAGGTACTGAAAGAAAATGGAGTATAAATGACTGATGGGGCAGTTGACAGTCTTCCTATCCTTGCTTGAGGTCTCTGGGAACTTTGGGAACCCAAGGTGGTAATGGTAATCAGGTTGGCAAACAGCCAAGAACAGTTTTAGGAGGAACCAAGAATTTGAAAGCCCTGTCTACTAGCTGTTTCATATGTATTTTGTTTGCTGTAATGATGGCCTTTTACTTTCTGTATGATCCTGATCCAGACATTCTCTCCCTCCTACTTTATCAGATTCATTACAAGGATTAAGTAAGATAAGAGCTGACAGGACAGACTGCTGTCTTTCTAAAATATGTTGCTATAATTTTAATGTAGATCAGTATATGCTGCAGAATTTCTTCCTCTACCTTTCAGGCACACACCTCTACATTCCCCATCTTCCCTTGCTGAAAGGTGTAGCTATGTATCTGAGTTCTTGCCAAAAGAATGTAGGGGAAGGTGATGCAAGCCATTTCTTAGCCTGGTTCATCAAGTTTTCCCATGTGGTCCTTGTTTATCTTTCTCTTTTTTCCTCATCCTCTGTGGGAATGGAAGGAAGTCAGCAGAACAGAGGAGGAAGAACCAAAGACGGAAGCAGCCTGGGCTCTGAATGACTCTGTGGAGTACACCCGGTCAGAAACACACTTGTTAAGTGAGTATGAAATAAACTTGCCTTATTTAAGCCTCTGGGGTTCTTCAGTTTATTTGTTCAAGCATCTAACATTATATTAACTAATATGCTAGTATTAAGTAAATGCTAGGCACATACTCATAAACCCCATAATACAGATACTTTTATAAACACAGAGAGTTTATGTAACTTTTTCACATTCACACAGCTATGTTGAGGTGGAATACCAATCTCAACAGCACAAATCAAGAGCTTATAACTATATTATACTGCCTCTCTCCATATAGGAAATATTAACAAGTGTAGTACCTAGTTAACAACTTAAGTACTTACTCTGTGTAAGTACTTAATTTATGTTAGCTATTATTATATAGGCAAAGCAAAATGGAAAGCAGATAATTGAAAACTAAGAAACTTGATTCTAAAATTCTCTTACCAACTAAAATATTTACATTATAAAAGCAATAAACCTAAATAAACTTTTATTTTCTTAATAAAGTCAGGCTGTCTAAAGGTAAATAGTAATGAAAATAGAAAAAAATTGATTATATTAAATTGATAATTCAAACTGAACTTTATGTATCTATAGCTCAATAAAAGGACATTTCTAATAAGTATGTTAACTATATATATATGGTATGTATATTATATGAAATAACTGATAGAGCCCTTATTTCTCAACAGAAGAATGGTGGAGGTATATAGCCATTAAGCATTATAATTTCAATGACTTTTTAAGAATATGAAGAGCTCTAATTTCATAAAGGTATTCATTTATTTATTGGTTCAGTTCATTTGTTCAAAAAATGTTTACTGAGTACCTGTTACATGCTGGGTGCTGGACTAGAAGCTGGCCATCTGACCTCTGCCTTCAAACGGCAGTCTAGCTTTTTAGTGTATTCTTTATTAACAAACCAGCAGAGGCCCTTTCTAGGGCTTATTTTCCTTATCTATACAATGAGGAGAATGGATTAGGTAATTGTCCAGGGCTCTGCATGAATTAAGTTCTACAAGTGGAAACAGGATTCCTGATCCAATCACACATAAGAATGCTATTTGGTGTACCTGCAAGATTATACCAGCTAAAGTCACAACAGCACCTACACTTATTAATTTGAGTTCTATTTAGGGCAAAAAACTATCTTGTTTTGCCCCAGACTGAGGGGTTTTGTGAGATGTGAGACCTTTAGGACTAAATGAGAGTCTCAGGCATAATGAGATGGTTGGTCATCTGAGTTTCATGTAAAATTATTAGACACAAATGCTAAAATAAACTTAGTTACAAAAACCTGAACAAACAGCTTTTTTACACTGGAATGATTTTGCATGTGCTACAAAACTAGAAGAACAGGAACTAGGCATATATAGTAAACTCACTCATGTCAAAAGTTTTTAGAGAAACAACATATGTGATATGGAAGTTAATAATAATCACAACAGTCACATAATTATGAGCTGTACAGTCACCATCCTCTAAGAGTTTGGTGGTGGTTATTTTAAAACTCTACAATTCAGAGGCTGGAAGGAACACTGACTACCAGCACCCTATTAATATTTTAATTAGAGGAATATGTATTTTCAACTTAAAATCGTGGCTTTAGATGTCATATTATACTTTTGTTTGCAAAATACAGACGTTCTTTTAAAGATTATTCTAATATGATCACCATCTAAAGTTTCAGCTTTCTTTTTTTCCCCTCATTTATCACGTGGATCAGTACAATCAGGCATATACAATTACAATGTTCTTTCAAACTGAAGCTAAAGAACCTCAAGGGGAAGGTGGGGGACCCTGGAGGGATGTGTAGTTATCTCGACAAGGTCAGCTCCAGAAGCAAGAACTCCTTGTAGATCAACAGTAAGATATGGCTCTCTTGGGAAATCTTAGGCCTTTCTATCTGCTTTCATTCTTCTCCAAAGCCTCAAAGGTCTTCTACAATGACTGAAATAAATAAATATTAAGATAAAGTCCTGGACCTTAAAGTGTCAGTTGGTTGAAAGAATCCAGAAATCCATTTGCAGAGTCACAAAATGGTTGTTCCTAAAATGTGGACCAAGCAACCATTTAGGCAGTTTACCGAATTTCCAGTCATTGGACCAAATTTCAGACTCCTTTTTTTTTTGTAGATAATTATTTTTTATTGAAGGATAGTTGACACACAGTATTACATTACATTAGTTTCAGGTGTACAACATAGTGATTCAACATTTATATACATGACAATTCTAGGTACCAGCTATCACTATACCAAGCTGTTACAATATCTAGACTATATTCCTTATGCTATACAATACATCCAGTTACTTATTTATTTTACCATTGGAAGTGTGTACTTTTTTTTTTTTTTTTTGTGAGGGCATCTCTCATATTTATTGATCAAATGGTTGTTAACAACAATAAAATTCTGTATAGGTGAGTCAATGCACAATGCACAATCATTAATCCACCCCAAGACAAATTTTCATCAGTCTCCAATCTTCTGAGGCATAACAAACAAGTTCTTACATGGAGAACAAATTCTTACATAGTGAATAAGTTACATAGTGAACAATACAAGGGCAGTCATCACAGAAGCTTTCGGTTTTGCTCATGCATTATGAGCTATAAACAGTCAGTTCAAATATGAATACTCACTTGATTTTTATACTTGATTTATATGTGGATACCACATTTCTCTCTTTATTATTATTACTTTTAATAAAATGCTGAAGTGGTAGGTAGATACAAGATAAAGGTAGAAAACATAGTTTAGTGTTGTAAGGGAGCAAATGTAGATGATCAGGTGTGTGCCTGTAGACTATGTGTTAATCCAAGCTAGACAAGGGCAATAAAACATCCACGTATGCAGAAGATTTCTCTCAGAACAGGGGGGGTGAGGGTCTAAGCCTCACCTCTGTTGATCCCCAATTTCTCACCTGATGACCCCCCTGCGACTGTGCCTGTCTTAGGTTGTTCCTCCCTTGAGGGATCTTACCCGTCTCTGGCTAACCAGTCATCTTCCGGGGCCATACAGGGAAATGTAAAGTTGGTAAGTGAGAGAGAAGCCTTATTGTTTGAAATGGTTAGCTTTTTATTTCTTTGCATATTTATGCCCTGTAGCTTCTATGTCCAGCATTTGTCTTGAGGTATCTTTACCACTTGGAAGAATTATGATACTCGGTAAATTTGATATGAGGCACGAATTCTATTTAAGGGTTGTAATTAGGAAGGAAGAAGAAAAGCTATAGAAGTAGCAGGCAAGAAAACATGGGAAGATTGATTATTTCTTTGACATATCTTCTTGTAGAGTAACTTCAGCACGTATAGGTTTTAAGCTACTACTTAAATTGCGCACACACATTAACATAATAGGAGTATAGTTACATAACCAAAGCATACCTGTAATTACCAGCCATCTCCAATGAAACCAAGAAAACCAGTTAGGCACCTTACGCATTTGTGAAAACTTATCTATGATATGGTGGATATTGTCCTACTGAACTTGAACAGTCTGAGAGAAATCAGACAAATTAAAACAACCCATGCCTGGGGAATGTTCACATCCCTTATGTTCTTTTAACAGTAAATAGTCTGTAGCTGTAAGATTTTGGAGCGCTACAATTTCCACTTCTCCTAATTCTTGATTGAGTTCCAACAGTATAGATCCAGCCAAATTTGTTGTTTTACTGTATGAACAGGACAGCTTAAATATCTCATTCCTCATTCCCATGGCAAGTCCAGGAACTGGTGGGATGAGTGCATCTACAGCTGTAGCAGTGCGTGGATCTTTGTTGGGGTTTTTGATGATAATCTTCTGGCATGAGTCTTCCAGAGAGTGCTGATGTTGGAAGTTCTTTTTCATATAGTATCTTAGTTCATTTTCGGGGTAGCCCAATTAGGCTTTGATCCTCTGTATAAACACAAACAGACCCTTTGCCTACACTTTTATATGCTCTTTATATTCTTGTGTAGAACTCATTGGAGGTTACCACATAGGAACTGCCCTTTTTTTTTTTCTTGGTATCACTAATCTACACTTACATGATGAATATTATGTTTACTAGGCTCTCCCCTATACCAGGTCCCCCCATAAACCCTTTACAGTCACTGTCCACCAGCATAGCAAAATGTTGCACAATCCCTACTTGCCTTCTCTGTGTTGTACAGCCCTCACTTTTCTCTTACCCCCCATGCATGCTAATCTTAATACCCCCCTACTTCTCCCCCCCCTTATCCCTCCCTACCCACCCATCCTCCCCAGTCCCTTTCCCTTTGGTACCTGTTAGTCCATTCTTGAGTTCTGTGATTCTGCTGCTGTTTTGTTCCTTCAGTTTTTCCTTTGTTCTTATATTCCACAGATAAGTGAAATCATTTGGTATTTCTCTTTCTCCGCTTGGCTTGTTTCACTGAGCATAATACCCTCCAGCTCCATCCATGTTGCTGCAAATGGTTGGATTTGCCCTTTTCTTATGGCTGAGTAGTATTCCATTATGTATATGTACCACACCTTCTTTATCCATTCATCTATTGATGGACATTTAGGTTGCTTCCAATTCTTGGCTATTGTAAATAGTGCTGCGATAAACATAGGGGTGCACTGATCTTTCTCATACTTGATTGCTGCATTCTTAGGGTAAATTCCTAGGAGTGCAATTCCTGGGTCAAATGGTAAGTCTGTTTTGAGCATTTTGATGTACCTCCATACTGCTTTCCACAATGGTTGAACTAACTTACATTCCCACCAGCAGTGTAGGAGGGTTCCCCTTTCTCCACAGCGTCGCCAACATTTGTTGTTGTTTGTCTTTTGGATGGCAGCCATCCTTACTCGTGTGAGGTGATACCTCATTGTAGTTTTAATTTGCATTTCTCTGATAATTAGCAATGTGGAGCATCTTTTCATGTGTCTGTACGCCATCTGTATTTCTTTTTTGGAGAACTGTCTGTTCAATTCCTCTGCCCATTTTTTAATTGGGTTATTTGTTTTTTGTTTGTTGAGGTGTGTGAGCTCTTTATATATTCTGGACGTCAAGCCTTTATCGGATGTGTCATTTTCAAATATATTCTCCCATACTGTAGGGTTCCTTTTTGTTCTATTGATGGTGTCTTTTGATGTACAGAAGCTTTTCAGCTTAATATAGTCCCACTTACTCATTTTTGCTGTTGTTTTCCTTGCCCGGGGAGATATGTTCAAGAAGAGGTCACTCATGTTTATGTCTAAGAGGTTTTTGCCTATGTTTTCTTCCAAGAGTTTAATGGTTTCATGACTTACATTCAAGTCTTTGATCCATTTTGAGTTTACTTTTGTATATGGGGTTAGACAACGGTACAGTTTCATTCTCCTATATGTAGCTGTCCAGTTTTGCCAGCACCATCTGTTGAATAGACTGTCATTTCCCCATTGTATGTCCATGGCTCCTTTATCAAATATTAATTGACCATATATGTTTGGGTTAATGTCTGGAGTCTCTAATCTGTTCCACTGGTCTGTGGCTCTGCTCTTGTGCCAGTACCAAATTGTCTTGATTACTATGGCTTTGTAGTAGAGCTTGAAGTTGGGGAGTGAGATCTCCCCCACTTTATTCTTTCTTCTCAGGATTGCTTTGGCTATTCGGGGTCTTTGGTGTTTCCATATGAATTTTTGAATTATTTGTTCCAGTTCATTGAAGAATGTTGCTGGTAGTTTCATAGGGATTGCATCAAATCTGCATATTGCTTTGGGCAGGATGGCCATTTTGACAATATTAATTCTTCCTAGCCACGAGCATGGGATGAGTTTCCATCTGTTAGTGTCCCCTTTAATTTCTCTTAAGAGTGACTTGTAGTTTTCAGAGTATAAGTCTTTCACTTCTTTGGTTAGGTTTATACCTAGGTATTTTTTTTTTTATGCAATTGTGAATGAAGTTGTTTACCTGATTTCTCTTTCTGTTGGTTCATTGTTCGTATATAGGAAAGCCAAAGATTTCTGTGTGTTGATTTTGTATCCTGCAACTTTGCTGTATTCCGATATCAGTTCTAGTAGTTTTGGAGTGGAGTCTTTAGGGTTTTTTATGTACAGTATCATGTCATCTGCAAATAGTGACAGTTTAACTTCTTCTTTACCAATCTGGATTCCTTGTATTTCTTTGTTTTGTCTGATTGCCGTGGTTAGGACCTCCAGTACTATGTTAAATAACAGTGGAGAGAGTGGGCATCCCTGTCTAGTTCCCGATCTCAGAGGAAATGCTTTCAGCTTCTTGCTGTTCAATATAATGTTGGCTGTGGGTTTATCATAGATGGCCTTTATTATGTTGAGGTACTTGCCCTCTATTCCCATTTTGCTGAGAGTTTTTATCATGAATGGATGTTGAACTTTGTCAAATGCTTTTTCAGCATCTATGGAGATGATCATGTGGTTTTTGTCTTTCTTTTTGTTGATGTGGTGGATGATGTTGATGGACTTTCGAATGTTGTACCATCCTTGCATCCCTGGGATGAATCCCACTTGGTCATGGTGTATGATCTTTTTGATGTATTTTTGAATTCGGTTTGCTAATATCTTGCTGAGTATTTTTGCATCTATGTTCATCAGGGATATTGGTCTGTAGTTTTCTTTTTTGGTGGGGTCTTTGCCTGGTTTTGGTATTAGGGTGATGTTAGCTTCATAGAATGAGTTTGGGAGTATCCCCTCCTCCTCTATTTTTTGGAAAACTTTAAGGAGAATGGGTATTATGTCTTCCCTGTATGTCTGATAAAATTCCGAGGTAAATCCATCTGGCCCGGGGGTTTTGTTCTTTGGTAGTTTTTTTATTACCGCTTCAATTTCGTTGCAGGTAATTGGTCTGTTTAGATTTTCTGTTTCTTTCTGGGTCAATCTTGGAAGGTTGTATTTTTCTAGGAAGTTGTCCATTTCTCCTATGTTTCCCAGCTTGTTAGCATATAGGTTTTCATAGTATTCTCTAATAATTCTTTGTATTTCTGTAGGGTCCGTCGTGATTTTTCCTTTCTTGTTTCTGATACTGTTGATTTGTGTTGACTCTCTTTTCTTTTTAATAAGTCTGGCTAGAGGCTTATCTATTTTGTTTATTTTCTCGAAGAACCAGCTCTTGGTTTCTTTGAATTTTGCTATTGTTTTATTCTTTTCAATTTTATTTATTTCTTCTCTGATCTTTATTATGTCCCTCCTTTTGCTGACCTTAGGCCTCATCTGTTCTTCTTTTTCCAATTTTGATAATTGTGACATTAGACCATTCATTTGGGATTGCTCTTCCTTTTTTAAATATGCTTGGATTGCTATATACTTTCCTCTTAAGACTGCTTTTGCTGTGTCCCACAGAAGTTGGGGCTTAGTGTTGTTGTTGTCATTTGTTTCCATATATTGCTGGATTTCCATTTTGATTTGGTCGTTGATCCATTGATTATTTAGGAGCGTGTTGTTAAGCCTCCATATGTTTGTGAGCCTCTTTGCTTTCTTTGTACAGTTTATTTCTAGTTTTATGCCTTTGTGGTCTGAAAAGTTGGTTGGTAGGATTTCAATCTTTTGGAATTTACTGAGGCTCTTTTTGTGGCCTAGTATGTGGTCTATTCTGGAGAATGTTCTATGTGCACTTGAGAAGAATGTGTATCCTGTTGCTTTTGGATGTAGAGTTCTGTAGATGTCTGTTAGGTCCATCTGTTCTAGTGTGTTGTTCTGTGCCTCCGTGTCCTTACTTATTTTCTACCCGGTGGATCTATCCTTTGGGGTGAGTGGTGTGTTGAAGTCTCCTAGAATGAATGCATTGCAGTCTATTTCCCCCTTTAGTTCTGTTAGTATTTGTTTCACATATGCTGGTGCTCCTGTGTTGGGTGCATATATATTTAGAATGGTTATATCCTCTTGTTGGACTGAGCCCTTTATCATGATGTAGTGTCCTTCTTTATCTCTTCATACTTTCTTTGTTTTGAAGTCTATTTTGTCTGATATTAGTACTGCAACCCCTGCTTTCTTCTCACTGTTGTTTGCTTGAAATATGTTTTTCCATCCCTTGACTTTTAGTCTGTACATGTCTTTGGGTTTGAGGTGAGTTTCTTGTAAGCAGCATATAGATGGGTCTTGCTTTTTTATCCATTCTATTACTCTACGTCTTTTGATTGGTGCATTCAACCCATTAACATTTAGGGTGACTATTGAAAGATATGTACTGATTGCCATTGCAGGCTTTAAATTCGTGGTTACCAAAGGTTCAAGGTTAGCCTCTTTAGTATCTTACTGCCTAACTTAGCTCGCTTATTGAGCTGTTATATACACTGCCTGGAGATTATTTTCTTCTCTCCCTTCTTATTCCTCCTCCTCGATTCTTCATATGTTGGGTGTTCTGTGCTGTGCTCTTTCTAGGAGTGCTCCCATCTAGAGCAGTCCCTGTAAGATGTTCTGTAGAGGTGGTTTGTGGAAAGCAAATTCCCTCAGCTTTCGTTTGTCTGGGAATTGTTTAATCCCACCATCATATTTGAATGATAGTCATGCTGGATACTGTATCCTTGGTTCAAGGCCCTTCTGTTTCATTGTATTAAATATATCATGCCATTCTCTTCTGGCCTGTAGGGTTTCTGTTGAGAAATCTGATGTTAGCCTGATGGGTTTCCCTTTATAGGTGACCTTTTTCTCTCTAGCTGCCTTTAAAACTCTTTCCTTGTCCTTGATCTTTGCCATTTTAATTATTATGTGTCTTGCTGTTGTCCTTCTTGGATCCTTTCTGTTGGGGGTTCTGTGTATTTCCGTGGTCTGTTCGATTATTTCCTCCCCCAGTTTGGGGAAGTTTTCAGCAATTATTTCTTCTAAGATACTTTCCATCTCTTTTCCTCTCTCTTCTTCTTCTGGAATCCCTATAATACGGATATTGTTCCTTTTGGATTGGTCACACCGTTCTCTTAATATTGTTTTATTCCTGGAGATCCTTTTGTCTCTCTCTATGTCAGCTTCTATGCGTTCCTGTTCTCTGGTTTCAATTCCATCAATGATCTCTTGCATCTTATCCATTCTACTTATAAACCCTTCCAGAGTTTGTTTCATTTCTGTGATCTCCCTCCGGACTTCATCCCATTTCTCTTGCGTATTTCTCTGCATCTCTGTCAGCATGTTTATGATTCTTATTTTGAATTCTTTGTCAGGGAGACTGGTTAGGTCTGTCTCCTTCTCTGGTGTTGTCTCTGTGATCTTTGTCTGCCTGTAGCTTTGCCTTTTCATGGTGATAGGAATAGTTTGCAGATCTGGGATGAGTGACTGGCTGGAAGAACTTCCCTTCTTGTTGGTTTGTGGCCCTCCTCTCCTGGGAGAACAGCGACCTCTAGTGGCTTGTGCTGGGCAGCTGAGCGCAGACAGGGTTTCTGCTTCCTGCCCGGCTGCTATGGAGTTAATCTCCGCTGTTGCTGTGGGCGTGGCCTGGCTCGGGCAGCTACTCCAAAGTGGTGGAGTTGCGTTGGAGCGGGAGCTGCTGGGAGGCTATTTATCTCCGTAAGGGGCCTCCCTGCTCCCTGCAGCCCAGGGGTTAGGGTGCCCAGAGATCCCGGATTCCCTACCTCTGGATTAAGTGTCCCGCCCTGCCCCTTTAAGACTTCCAAAAAGCACCCGCCAACACAAAACAACGACCACCAAAAAAAAAAAAAAAAAAAAAAAAGGTGACCACTCGTTTTTCTTTATTCTCCGGCACCAGCCTCCGGCATCTGATCACCGGTCTTGCTGACCTGTTTCCCTAGTATTGGGGTCCCTATCCCTTTAAGACTTCCAAAAAGCGCTCGCCAAAACAAAACAGAAAAAAAAAAAAATTGGTCACTCGCTTTTCTTATGTCCTCCGGTGCCCACTCACTGTTCTTGCTGCCCTATTTCCCTAGTATCCAGGGCCCTCTGCGCATGCACTGTGTCTGCACTCTGGCCCGGATGGCTGGGGCTGGGTGTTTGGCAGTCCTGGGCTCCGTCTCCCTCCCGCTCTGCCTATTCTTCTCCCGCCGGGAGTTGGGGTGATGGGTGCTCGGCTCCCGCCGGGCCGGGGCTTGTATCTTACCCCCTTCGCGAGGCGCTGGGTTCTCTCAGGTGCAGATGTGGTCTGGATATTGTCCTGTGTCCTCTGGTCTTTATTCTAGGAAGGGTTGTCTTTGTTATATTTTCATAGATATATGTGGTTTTGGGAGGAGATTTCCGCTGCTCTACTCACGCCGCCATCTTCCGCCCCTCTCTCAGAATCCTTTTTGATTGCTAGGCCTGCATTTGTCCCCTTCTATCTCACAGCAATGTGTCCAACACACAGCAATCCCCATCCTCCTGCTCAAGCCCCTTCCCCACCTCTGACACAACCATTTCTTTCTAATGATAATGCTCCTTCAGTCTGGAGCCAAATCAATGGAGTGATCAAGGAGAAATAGCAGAGCTCCTTTGCCACTCTTGCTTTGTGGAAGAAAGAAATCAGTTTTTTTAAAGTGATATGCTGATTTAAAAAGTAATGGATTGAACACTGGGGAGACAGAGTCTGCTTCTCTCATTGGAGCTGCTAGTGCCTTTAAGATATTCTGTCAGCTGTGTCAGTTCTCTGAAACAACCAGCCCGCCTGTTTGACCAGGTGTCCTCCTTTGGTCTTTGCTACCTGGTTAATAATGCCTGGTGCTTATACTTGTTAAACACTTACTATATGCAAGAATTTCACAAAGCATTTCACATGCTTCCTCTTCCTTAACCAGCACAACTCTTTGGGATAGGTGCCATTATCAAGCCCACTTTATAGCCCAAGAAACTAAGGCTTAAAGACATAAAGTGACTTGCCCCAGAGGGACACATCTCATAAATTGCAGCACTTGGGTTTAAAGTAGGTTGGGCCTGGTTTCAAAGCTCACATACTCACGTCTGACTTGGTTTCTTCTCAGCTGGGTGTTCCTAAACCTGGAGGCTGTGACAGATCTTGCCTCCTAGAAAGAAAAACTACCTACCACCATTAACTGCTTCAACTGCCCCATAGGATATGCCTGTGTAAAACCCCACTATGTAGGGTACAGCATCATTTCCCCTCTACTCTCAGAAAGAGTCTGTGAAACTTAATGGAGATTCCCAAGAAATACATGTTCTATCTTTCCCTGATCATTCAAGTTCTGTATTTCCACCAAAGGCCCACCTTCTTTCAGACAAACCCCAAACAGCATATAATCAGTATGAGAAAGGGGGAAAGACACCCAAGTATGGACCTGGGGAAAAGTTCTAGACTCAACTTGCTTTGAAAGTTTTTAAATCATTTATAGGCATCACCCTCCCACCGTCATTACAATGGGCCTTTTTGTATAGCTGCTCTACTTTTCACCTACATTCTACCCCGAATCCTAATCGTTCTTTCTCTAGAGTTTTGTAAGGCACACTGTGATCCATTGGTATTTACATGCCAGTTTCATGATAACATTTCAGGACATATAGGAGCATCAGATATTTAACAGACATCTGTGAAAGACTCCAGGAAGTGCTATAGGGATCAAGGTATAAGATTATTGTTATTAAATTTATGTCTTCAAGGAATTCAGAAAATGATTCTGTAATAATGTATCTTTCCAAACTTTCCAGAATTTCTAAGCTTGGGTATTATCAGGAAATGTCACCACATTCTCCCTCAAAGCTGTCTACAGCTGAGAGGTTAATAATTCTCTAGTTTAAAACAGATTTCTCAACAGCAAGTACCCAGAACTTTCCTGGAGCCTGGCTTAAGCTCGCCACTGGAAGTGGAGAATCAGGTTCATGTGCCATTTCCAAAGACCCATTCTCATTCCTTGATCTCAGAGATCCCCCATTCCAAACAAACGGCATCCTCAAATCTCTGCTTATTTAAATACAACTTTCACACCAAACAAATCAGAAAGCTGTAATTACAAAGTTTCAGAAACGTTTTCTGAAACTCTCCTTAAATCAGAAATGGCTTCGCCATTCATTTAAATGATCGCAAATACTACTTCACGCGGCAAGGGCGAAGATCAGTTGAGGCTTGTATGCACACTGAGGCATATACACACACAGCCGAAGGAATCTTCATGCAAAGACGTAGGGTCAGATTTCATTCTAAAACTAGAGTCTCCCCCTGGGTTAAATTTTATCTGCTTCTCAGCCCCTGAGCACAATTACGCTGCGGAGAAATCTGACACCATTGCGCCTGGCTGGCCCCCCAGCACGGGCTTTTTTTTTTGTATGTCTTTGGCTAAGAAACGGCAGGGTGCTTGCCTCCCTAACCCAGCCACAGCCTGTCGTCCCCCAGACAAAAAGCGGCGGCAGGCTGCTCCCTGCAGCGGCAGCGGCTGCGGCGCAGGGCTGCCGGGCCACTCGGGACCCGAGGAGCTGCGCCTTTGTTGGGCTGACTACAGATGGTGCCCCAGCACGGGGCTGAGTCGGGGGCGGGAGGCCGGGAGGGGGAGGCCAGGAAAGGGGTCGGGCGGGAGGGGAGGAGACCGCGAGGCAGCCAATCAGTGCACAGCCCATCAGCTGACCGCTTTTGCTTACACCAGGTGCACGCCGGCTGCGGGGAGCACAAAGCAGGGCGCACCGAGGGCGCCGGCAGCGAGCCGGGAGCTGGGCGAGGCCCGTGCGCCCGCGCCTTGCAGCGACCTCTGCGTGGAGATAGGGGCCGGCGGCGTTAGCCCGGGCGGTGGTAACCGCGCTGTGGCATCCCTAGGCGCCCTGGGCACCTTCCTAGGGACCTGGCCGCTCTCTGCCCCGCCCTCTGCACCCCAATTCTACCCTCCTTCCCAATCCTGCCTGCCTGTGTGCCCGCGCGCGAGAGCCTGATTGAGTCGAGGCCCGCGCAGCAGCTGTTGCTCGTGTCACTGCCTCGCATCCCATCTCGGTTCTCTGCTAGGGGGGCCCCCAAGGAACCTGTGCGGGCTGCGGGTTGGTGGGGAGGCGCTGTTCAGCTGGTCCTCCTCCTCTCCCTCCTGCTGCCTCCGCGGGTGCCCGGCCCGTGCGCACCCCGACATCCCCGCCAGCCGAGTCTCGGGGTAAGTGCGCTCGACCAACTGGGCGGCGGCGAGAGGTGTGGGCGGCAGCGAGGGGAAGTCAAGGCAAACTTGGCGGCGTGGCGAACCCGAGAAGGTCTGGGGAACCGCAGGATAAAATTGCGGGCCTAAGGGGTACGAGGGGGCGCGGCTCTTGGAGCTGGGGGGAAATGACCAAGTCGGGGAAACGGGAATCTAGTACCCCCACGCCTTCCCCAGCGCCAAGGAAGGGGGGCGGGAGAACAAAAAACACTGGGGTGGGGTAGAGCGATAGTTCGGAAGGAAGGCCAGACAGAAAGAGGCAAATGGCTGTGTCAGGAGGCAAGCCCGCTGAATTTCAGGAACCATCGCGGGGGAGCGCGGTGCCCGCGGACCCGGAGGAAGGAGGGCTGCTGGGATGGGATCGAGGTAGGCAGCCGGGGTCTCAGAAGGGCGCGAAAGAGGCCCCGAGGAGTTAGAAAGAGGTCGGAGAGGGGGAAAGGAAAAGGAAGGTGAGATGTGGGAAGAGAAAAGAGGATGTGTTGGTGATGGCCTTGTTGGTTAAAGAAAGAAGCAAAGGGCGTAATTTGCAAAGCGTTGAGTGTATTAAGTCAGAGCATTCAGAACAGTCTACTCAATTGTCGGGAGGTCTAAGTGGAGAGAAGACCTCACTCTACACGTTCTGAACCTAGAACTGGTGAAAGCCTCACGAGGTTCGCCGGGGATATGCTGAAATGTCAGGGAAGCCTCGCTCGGCTCCAGAAACGGAGCCCGTGCTGGGTTCCCCGCTCCGCTGGCGTCGGTAGAGAGGAAAGTTTGCCAGCGAGTGTCCTTTGTGCTGCGTGGAGGGGTGTGGGCAGCCGTCGTCTTGGTGCTTCCCAGGGCCCCGCCGCGACCGCCTTCCGCGGAGGGAGTCCCTGCCTGGCAGGCTGCGGTGGGGCGGAAAGATCCAGCAGCTGGCGGAACGCCGCGCGCCCGAGTCAGGTGGGAAAAGCCGTCCCGGGACGGTTACTAGGGAGCCGGGATGGATGCTTGGACTGGGAGATTGGGCTGTGGAACATGCAGTGGGAGACCAGGACTTCACCGGCTAGGTTCACCGCTTTAGCCCCTGTGCCAAGAACAGTGCCTGGCAATGAATGAATGAATGACGAGAGTGTGAATGGTTTTTGAGGCATTTGAACCGCACAGGCAAAGGACAATAGTACAGGAAAATGAACCGTTCTCTAAGTTTCATACCACCATAAACATTTTCATTCCCAGACCTAAATAATAAAGAAGTGGGACTTAACGAGGTAACAGGTATTGCTGACTTGGGCTTTTGCTTGTAGGATTTTCTGAAAGACAGTATGTTTTGTTTTGCAATTTGCTTTGCCAGGACGGTCTAAATAATTACTACTTGAATATGCTTACTACTTGATTTCTAAGAGCTAGGGTTACAGGAGTGTGAAGTTCAGGAAGGTACTTTGATCAGTGTTAGGTCAAGAGTAAAAGTGGTGGTGTTGGCTCTAGGGCCATGTGTGCTCCCAAGTCTCTGATTTGCATGCAAATGTAAGCGATCCTGGCAGATGTCTGGCCTCGTCCATTCACATGAAGGAATTTGAAAAGACAAGGAGTCTTTAGTTGACAATAGACCTTAAGAAAATGGAATAAAGGCGCAGTGTGAATTTTTCTGTTTGGGAATTCCATGGCTTGCTGACACCTTTATGCAAGAGCCAAATTCTCTGAGTGTTGTATTGAAAGCTCAAAGTACTGCTTGCCCTTTACCTGGCTATATATTTTTGTGCAATATTCAAGTTGGATGTTCTGTGCTAATGAGGAAAATGTTTATGTGAAGCAGACAGTAACTTTAATCCTCTTCTGGTGGTTTGAAGTGATTTCTGAATTGACCTCCCAACTTTTAGACTTTCTTTTCTTTTTCTTTTTGTATTTCTACCAGCTGCTCACATTTGCTCTCCATCCTCAGAGATATACAACATAGGAGGAGATAGTTATAGTTAACTGATATGAAGACTAGAATGTTCAATGTCCAGTCAAAATTATTGTAGTTGTTAAAGCACCAAACTTATGGAACTGCAGGTGATGAAACCTTCTCCTCCTTAGTCACCTGAGAGGTTGTTGGGTCACAGGACAGAACAGTGAATGGGGAGGCAGTCACTCAATGGACCCCAAAGCAGGGAAATTTCTGCCTTGTCTAACATTAACTAGGAGACCACTGCACTGCTTACCTCCTGGTGCTGGATGATCGCTGAACAAAAGGCAGGCAGGCGGTGTGGACTGCATGTGAGCCCTGGGGATTATACCTACTGACAAGCCAGCCTAGTGGCCTCTTCTTTTGTCAGTCTCAAACACTGTTGAAGGGCAAAAGCCTCTCTATTCACTGAACAGCATTTGCCCCTGTATTCTATATAGTCACTGAAAAGGACATTAAAATACAACCAAAAAAAAGACAACATTGTTTTGAGGGCTCAGTGTTTGGTGGGGGAATGGGCAACAGATGTTAGTCTGCTATTTTAAATGTTTCTTTAAGTTATTTTTTGCTGGTTCAGTGACTTTCATGCATAAGGCAGTATTTTCCCATGAGGGGAAAAATGAATGAGTTAAATTTAAGTGAGTGAATGTTATAGCCAAGATTACATTTTCTGTCTAGAAGTCAGGAGGTAGCAAATCATTATATAAACTCTTATGTGACTTAAGCCTGGGATTCTGTCTTCATTATGGTCTTGAGGGTTCACAATAAAACACAGTTGACATCTCTAAACGAGGCTATAAACCATTTTATTGTAAAGTTACCACCTGGGTATTTTTGAAAAAAAAACCTGGTAACTTTAAAATGACCAAAGCCTCATATTTGTGAAAACTAATCTTTGGCTATTATCATGTCTTTGTGAAATCTTTATTCTGCAATTCTAAGGAAAGGAAAGATTAGAGTTCATTCCTTGGTAAATAAAAGTGAAGAAGTACTAAATGTTAGAAAAGAATCACTCTGCGAAATAAAATCTTAGATCAGATCAAACTACAGACCCGGTTCTAAACAATAACACAGGTAGCTCTGGGTAGTGTCTGGAATTCCAAAAACACAAAGGAAAACTCAACCGTTAATCTTTCTCTGGGCAGGCCCTGCTAGGCTAGCTTCTTGATCTGAACTGCTGGGGCAATTACCTCATATTCTAAAGCATGGATACTCATGGGAACAGTTAGGTACTAAAGAAACTCGGCCCCTACTTCACAAGCCAGTTCAGTATGATTATGAAAAAAATCAGAATGGTGGGCTTTTTATGCCACAATAAATAAGCCATATGCCATAAACAATATATGTTAAATAATAGGACCTGGATGTCATTTTTTACTAGACTTTGATTATGCTTTCTTAAAATTTATTTTTAGGCTACAAAACAATGGTTCTTTGAATGAGTCACTTGAAAACTAATGTAAGGTTACTCAAATGTTGTATTTAATTTTTCAAACTTATTATGCTGAACATCTATTTTGGGTTAAGCCAGTCTGGAGATAAAGCAAATTCTATTTTAGAATTATATTTTGGTTTCTGGGAACAATGGAAGTATCTTTAACTCATGAGTAGAGCTTTGATTAGTATCTTATTCAGGCTGAAATTATAATTATATAGATGAAGTCTGGAAAACATGTATTTTCTCTTGTTTTGGCTTAAAGTGCAGAATAGAGATAAAAATTAAACCCTATTTGTAAAATGCAATACTTCAGTGACCATTCATTCTACACATCTTCTTAAATGAAGTTTTCCTTTTTAAATTTTCTTGTTTTAACATACTACCATTCACCTACTTTATGGATATATCAGAGTATAGCCTCTGTGTCTTGAAATGTAGACAAATACAATCAATGGTTTATTGCAACTGCAGTTATAGTACTTGATAAAATAATATAGTATGTATTTCCAGAACTTACAGCCACTCTATGGAATGATTAAGCATATCATTCAATATGCTTTTTTAAAAGAAATATTATATGCAGGCTTACATATTATTTTATTTTTTACTTAACATTTTCAAAAGGTCTAGTAAAGGTAGAATGTTATTAGCAATTTTAATAGTTATTTGGCTGGTAAGAAAGCTATTATCTGCTCATAGCTAGCTGATCTTGGATCAGTTTCTTAACCCCGCCAACCCTGAGTTTTCTCATTCGTAACATGACAGGATTGAATGATTAGAGCTAGAAGGACTAACTTAATCAGTGAAACTGTTAAAGGTTTGTGGAACCTGTGCCTCCAGTACCACAACTAAGGTAAACATTTAACTTAGATGGAACAGTTATACTTAATACACTGAAAATCATCCCTGAGATGCAGTGAATGTTGACTTAACCATGCAATGATACACACCAAAAGCCAGCCCCCTCTTGACATGGGGGTACCCTCCACAGACGCTGCACCCAGCTACGTACCATGCTTCCTTTGGAAAGCTGTGGAGGAAGGCTGCTTTTACAGTGGCTTTCTGCCTTCCATTTACACCCTTTACAGCCCAGGGTTGAGACTATTTTTTGAAAGCTCTGATTAATATAAATGAGTTGTGATTTTCTGACCCAGGCCATCCTAACTCACATCTATTATATGACTGGCAGACATGTGGACTCCACAGCTGTCCCCTCATTTGTATATGAAACAGACACACTGGTGGCATTTTTTGGTTACCATAGTTACGTTAACACTATACATGTGACATGACATCCTTCTAAATGAAAGGTTCTTGTGGCAGACGTTTTGTAGACTTGGGAGTAAAGGACAACTATTGAAAGTTGGGGAGACATATAAATTAATCTGCCATTGTTTTCTGGAGCCACCATTTCAATCACGGGAGGAGAGCTGTCCTACAGTGATGTCCAGGAAGGGGTTATTGCAAGCCTCTAGCTAACAAAGATTTCCAAAAGAGGCATTTCCAATAATGCCTCCCCTCTACAGGGGATGTCCATTAAATATTCATTTCAAAATATTTGTTCTTCCTATTTATGACTGCCCTTTGTGAGGTAATGTATTAGCATAGTCATTTTCAATTCATACAGGAAAAATGGACAGCATCCATCTCAGTAAGACCTAAGAAACAAAAACTTGGTTTGCACTATTAAGCAGTAAGCACAGAGAATCTTCATTTAGGAACACTAAAAAAGCTTTACAAAGAAAGAAAGGTTGCTTAATTGGTTTCATGCCTATAATTTTCCCCTCTAGAAAAAATGTTAGCATGGCAATAAAGAATATCATTAACCTGCATTGTTATTTCACAATAGTAATAAGTCTTAATTTGCATCCATAATAATCACTGTAATCAGTACTGTACAGGGAATCAGGAGGGCGCAGGCTCATTTCCCAGTTCTGACACTAATGACTGAATGTGTGACCTTCTAGATGTCCTGCAACCCTCCTGGTGCTTTGTGTCCCGAGCCAAGTTATGTTTTTAGAAGAATCCAGGAATGCTAGATGTTTCTGGTATCACCACTACAAACGGTTTTGTTTCTGCCCCAAAAGCCATGACTAGATTGAGAGCTAAAGGTCTGGGGGACACAGCCGTGATGCTCTTTTCTGCATCTGGCTGATTTTTCTGGTTTTAATTCCACAGCTAAGAGATTTGTTGTTCTTTTTAAAATGTTCTCCCTGTAATATGACAATCACCCACCACCTCACCTAGACCTTCTTGAGGGAAAGAATTTTGGGAACAGGAAGTTGTTTTTGATCACAGAACCGTCGTTTACCCAAGGAAGATAGGTAGGTAGGTAGGTAGGTAGGTAGGTAGGTAGGTAGGTAGGTAGATAGATAGATAGATAGATAGATAGATAGATAGATAGATAGAGCCCCAGCTGTGTGCCAGGCATTGTAGGAGGTGCTAAAGCCAGAAAAAAATTAGCTCTGATTTTTCTGCAGCTTATACATTAAATTCTTCATAAGCATTTTGTTTCTGTCCATCATGTATTCTACAAATATTTATTGTGCTCAGTATGACAAGGGCACTTTGCTAGGTATAGCACAGAGGTTTTCAACTGGGGGTGATTTAGCCCCCAAGGGCATATCTGGGAATATCTGCGGACATTTCGTCAGCTGTCACAGCTGAGGGTGGAGGGTATTACCGGCACCTAGTGAGTAGAAGCCAGGGGTACTGCTAAACATCCTAAAATAGGCAGGACATCCCTCAACAGAGAATTACCTGTTCCACTGTCACTGGGGCCAAGGCGGAGAAACACTGCTCTAGCCAACCTCAGCCCTGCCCACCGTGAGTTTAAGTTCATAGGGTTACAGATAGGACAAGTGCAGTGAAGTGTGCTGTGATGGCGAAAGTGTGAGCCTCTGAGGTGCAGTAGGAGGAGCCTTAATTAGATTTTGGCTGTCAGTGAAGGTTTTAGGACAAACCAGTTAACTCACAGAAGAGCCTCTCACCTGGAGCCCGAGTGTTCAGTAGGAGACAATTTTAGATCTAGGCTCACTGAGCACAAGTGAGTGGGATGATTGCATGAGAGAAGGTACACTCCTTAAGTGTGTTGAGAACTCTTAACTGGGATGGATTTGTAAGTCCTCGTAGAACTCAGAATTCAGAGTGTCTAGAGCAAGCAAGAAAGGAGACTGGAAACAATATGAAAGTCAGTAGCAAGAAATACAGAACAGCAAAAACTGCGTGAAGAGAAGGTGGGGCTGAGTTCACAAAGAAAGTGAATCATGCTTCATATTTTAGAACAAATTGTGCAGAGTCCTGAAATATGTATCTCATTTGACCTGTAACATTCTGACACACCAAGCATTCTTATTCTTTCCCCCTTTTTTCAATAACTGAGGATCCAGGACCATAGAGAGGTTCAGTGTGACCTTGGACAAGTCACTTAATACATCTCTAAGGTTTAGCTGTAAAAGAAGAGGGGTGACAAGTTGCCTCTTGCTAGCTCAAGTTGAATTTGTGTAAGGTCACACATCTAACGGGAGGCTGAAGCTGGGATAAGCCCCACGACTCTCTGCCTCTTTCAGACCCAATGCCTTTTCCATTCACACTGAGGCTGCTTCCTGAACTGCAGAGTCAGAACGGGGAAGGGTATGGCAGTGATTCAGCATTCTAGCATTTTGGTTACCAAAGACAGCAAGGGCCTGGGATGCACTGAATAAAATGTATCATGCAGGGAAACTTAAGCTGGGTTTCCCCAATACCCAAGGACTAATTAGACTTTCTGTCTAATATCTTATCAGAAGATGACCTTAGAAGTTTAAAAAAATTTCCGTGACAGGCTGGGAAGAAAGGTTCATAGGAGAGTGATACTAGGGTAAGAAAATGAGACAACCCAGAACATGTGGAAAGAACTGAGGGTATTCTGCCTAGCACAGAAATACAATAGCGGTATAGTTTTCTGGTTTTGTTTGATTTTTGTGCTTTCTTTTCTTGGCAGGGCTTTTTTAACTTTACTTCCACATAATCATGACCAGTGTATTCATACACACAACAGGGGAGGCATATTAGTTCCCATACTGAGAAGTTTATGTTTTTGTTTTTAATAGTAAACTTGCACATCAAAATGAATTTTTAGAGAGAGCCTTCTCTCAAGGTCTTAAAGATGTAACAACTTCTCACTTCTCTAGGATGGTGTAGTGTTTTCTTGTGAGAAGGAAGACTGAGAAGATGCATGACTACTCATGGTTCTTTTCATCTTCATAATTCTGTGATTTCCAAGATCATGAGTGAGAGTTATATGGGAGTTCAGCCTTGACTTGAGTTTCCAAGACACTAATGGAATCTATATTAACTCATCTGACCATGATAGAAACCACTGAAGACCCTGGGGTGACAATTAACTGGATTTCCTCTGCTTGTTCTTCCAGCTGATTATGATTCCATGCAGTAAGGACTATATGTAAGGTTTAACCCCCAAAGGACCAGTTAGTTTGCTGTATCCCAAGGGGAATCCTCACATACTCACAAACTCACATTTCTCACTTGGGAGGCACAGTAAAAAACTTAGATCTCTTCAAAGCCAACCCAAGAAAAAACACAAAGTGTGCTGGAAAATGCTGGTGGGATATTTTTCTCTTCATGCGTGAAGGATAGCACTGTCAAAATAGAATCCTAGGTGAAGAAGTTCCCAAATGGCTTCACCCTCAGGACTAGGAAATGGAGGGAGAGATATGTTCCATGCAAATGAGATGCTTTAGTAATAAGGAGGAAAATATTACATAGGCCTCCCAAATGATATCCCCAGGGCCACCCTGTTACCTAGTATAGAATGTAGAGGCATGTTGTTATTGTGCCTTTCCAGTGTGCTAGCAACCATCTCTTGTACCTTATATGCATTAACTCATTTAATCCTTGCAACAACTCTGTAAAGTAGATCCCACTTAACAACTCAGGAAACTAGGCACAAAATGATTCAGTAACTTGCCCAAGGTCACACAACTAGTGTTTATTCAATAAATATTTGCTGAATGAATGAATAAATCAACATCTGTTTTAGAGAAGAGAGTCCTGTTTCCACTTCTCAGTTTATAACAGTCCTGCTTTCTAGGCAGGGCACTTCCAAGAACTGGCCCTGTGACTAATGGACAGATAAAGTGTCAGAGCTGGTAAGTGTCAGAGCAGGGAACTTGGGTCTGAGTGACTCTGAACCTGCACTGTTACAGCACGGGACAGTGTTTCTTTTTAATTGCAGCTATAAAACAAAAGGATTGGACTAGACTAGCTCTTATAGCCCATCTGGCCCTAAAAATTCTATATCCCATTGTTAAAGGTTTATGTAAAATAAAGCATGATGTATTTTTTTAATTTAAATTTTGAACTCGATCTTGGTATTTTTATTTAACCAATCATCATTGAATTATCCTTTAAAATTACACTGGAATTATTAACAGCATATTTTTAAACTATATTTAAGATCAAATAATTTTAAATGGATGAAAACATGTACTTAAAGATTATATTCTCCTAACCATTGTCATCATACTGCATATTAAGTTATATCATCACTGTCTAAATTTAGGTTTTTAATAATTGAAAAGTATCTTTCTGTTACACAGAGAAAAGATATAAGTAAAGTGATTACTTTTGAAAAAAGTCACTGTCTTTGGTATTTGCAGACATAAGCAGATTGCTGAATCTTATGAAAAGTATTAAATGATTGTTACAAGAGCTTAAAACTGCTAGCAATTGTGAAAACTACTTTTGATTTGCTTCTTATGATTGTTTTGCTTTAAGGGATCCTTCTAAGATGCAAGTAATGTATCAGAACACTGTGAGTCACTGCCGTGGTGTTACAGGATGTACAGCCCAAGGCAGGGCAAAGAAAGTGGATAACAAGACAGGTCTTAGAGCTGGGAAGAATTAGTTCCAAAACTACCTGTTAGCTCCGTCATCTGGAGTGATTTCAGTGAACCTCAGTATCACCATCTGTGTAATAGGGATAATAATCGAATCTGCCTTATAGAATCATTAGACTTGTTCAGTGAGATCATGCATGTAAAGCCCTGGGCACAGTTCCTGGACTAAAATAAGTACTTAGGACATAGCAACAATGAGTAGAGTTGATATGGCCGAAATAGAACATTTCTGACTGCTATGGTGTCTACATGCCAAGGATGCTTATTCAGAGGTAAGTGTAGAGATGTTAAGAAACAAGAAAATTCAGGCTGGGTGTTTGTGAGATCAGTAGGTCTACTGGCTGTCACCTTAGTAGACCCCAAGGGAACTTTATATTTGTGACATGAAGAAATCAGTGAGTTGATGTGCTTTTAAAGAACCGGCAAACAGATGAATATACTAGGTAGACCCTTTTATGTT
This sequence comes from Manis pentadactyla, assembly GCF_030020395.1. Classification (NCBI taxonomy): domain Eukaryota; kingdom Metazoa; phylum Chordata; class Mammalia; order Pholidota; family Manidae; genus Manis; species Manis pentadactyla. The sequence continues at coordinate 211,647,589 of NC_080019.1, read as the reverse complement.
TCTAGATTCTCTTCTGTATCCACTCTCTATTTTCTCTCTATGATAATACTGTAATGCCCCTAAGTTGTAATTCACAGAATCACATTGTCTAACTATAGAAAATAGGTTTGGTTCAGAGCTACCGTTCCCCAAAGAGGAACTGAGTTCAATAGATTATTATGACTAGCAGTTCGAAAGCTTCAACTCTCTACTGTTATATAATAAAGTTTTGGGGTCATGTAAAATTCTTAGGACAATGGCTAGCATCTTGTAAGTGCTCAATAAATCAACAACACAATGCTATCCTTGTAATTGTTGACTCTTACTATTATTCTTCCCACATCATCATTTTGTTTCTTGACCAAAATGCAAGCCTTCTGTTTGGGAATCACATTAGAACCCAAAGTAGCATAACCAAGAGTCCTCCTGGAAGCAAAGTCAGTCACCAAGCAAGAGAATTTGGTCACCAGGCAAACCAAATCAAATAGCCCTTAAGGAGACCCCTGGTACACTGACACAGGGACAGGTTGCCATGACTTAGCCTCTACCCTGTTACAGCTAGCAGATTTTCATATACACATGAAGCGAAGAGTTGAGAATATTATTAATTAAATGCCTCATTTTCTTTGAATTCTTTCAGTACTAGAAATAATAATTATTTACAGAGAACTTCACTCTCATTGTCTTGCTTAATCTTCCTAATCAGAGCTTCCCAACTGGTAGGTGGCAGTATTTACAGGTAACTGTAGATAACAATTGTCTCAGCTCTTGGGGGCAGCCGTTACCACCCAGCTAGTCACCTCTGGCTATGCTTGTGGGCCAATAGATAGCACTTGCTAAGAGGAGTTCATAGCAACTCTCAGGAATAAGTATCATCTCCACTTTAAAGATGAAAAAAAACCTGAGACTTGTAATTTGCTCAATATCTTAACAGGTAGTAAATGTGTCAGATCAGGTACTCTTTAAGTCTGGTTTTCCTCCAGGCTGAGTTAGTCACATTGTTCTTGGTTGTTCCCACATATAGTTACTCTTACTTCAAGTATAGCATGTGTTATCTTAACTGAGGACTATTTATTTGCATTGCTCTAATACCACCACCACCACTACCAGTTCCTTAAGGGAAAAAACTATGACTTATTCCGTCTTGGGTCCCTGGCACCTAGAAAAGCATGTGGCACATAGAAAATGTACTTCATAAATAAATATTCAGTGAATGAAAGTGGAAAGGGATTTTCATATCATGCCTGTTTCATTGTGTCCTACTGCTATTTCTAAATAATTTTTACAAAATTTTTCCTTACACAGTTTGGTAGAAATGAGTAGATCATAAACCTGCATTATACCAGAGATGTTAGTGCGCATTATTACCTTGAGAAAGGTTATTATGTTATAGAAAGTTGAATTCATTGGGGAATGCTTTTATGCTATTAATGCCAAGAAAATGTTACTAATCAAAAAGTATTCATTAAATGCATATAGAATATCAAGTCCTTTTAAAAGAAGGGTGTGGTGGGGGGGTGAAAAAATGTACATGGTGTTATTTCCATCTCAAATGAGTTTCAAGACTCACTGGGGAGATTGGATAAAAAGAGACAAGACAGAAAATAATTAAGTGATCATCTCTGGAAATTCCACAAGACAGAAAAAAAACGAGCTCAGACAAAACAAGTCTGGGTTTGAATCTCAACTTCATCACATACTACCTGTGTGATCTCAATTAAAAGACTGAATTTATTTAGCTCCCAAGCTCTCTCATTTATAGAGTGGAGGAGTGATATGAACCCACAGGGTTGCTATGTGGATATGTGGGAAAGCACTTGATAACAACACTTAGAGCATAATAGTCATTCACTTCAGTCACTTGGCATAAATATTGACAGCACTACCTCCTTGCAGATCTTTTTCTGTGGCCTCGGGATACAGTGGTGATTGAAACATGGAATGGAGTCCTTTCCCATATAGGGTTTGTCATCTGATCGGGGATAAAAGCATTAATCCAATTATCACACAAGTAAATGTGAAAGTATGGCTATTTCACGGCTGGTGACAAAAGTACACAAGGCCAGAAGAGAACATTAGTTGGAGGCTTCTAAGAGAGAACCTTCCTGAACAAGTGATATTTCATCCAAAATATCAAGGGTGAGAGTTACTCAGGCATAGGGAGTGCAGGGGGAGAGCTTGGCCTGGAGGTTGGAAACAGCTTGGTGGGTTTGAGGAATAGAAAGAGACCTGTGTGGCTTAGAATAGAACAAAAGGGTCTCATTCATCTCAGACCTTCCTTTTCCCCCTTATTGCAGAGTACACCTGGAGTTCAGAGAAGACTAGCACGAAATTCCACAAAGGGAGAGTTTGCATCATGTACAGAAGGTTGGGATGTGTTGAATTTAGTCATGGAAGAGCAAAGACAACAAAAGGCTGGAATGCCTGGAGAGATGAACTGCATAAGCAAAGGTTCAGGGGCCTTGGCTGCTTCAGTGGCATGCCAGTGCCTGGCATAATTGGTCTGGCACATGCCAAGCTCCAAGAGTTAAACAGCACACCACAGAAAAAGTTTCTCCTTCATTTCTGTGTGGTCTTGTGCATGTTACTCAACTTCTCTGACTCCTGGTTGTGGATAAAATGTACATGAAAGTGGACACAGTATATACAGTGTTAGTTTACCTTCTTTAATCTTCTGCTTTCCATTGCATTTTTCCCCCATATAATACATTTTCCTTTTATTATAATGAACCCGATCAATGACATTGGCTGACTGACAACTCATCGCCTGTGCTGCCCAGAGATACAGATATATATTTTAAATACCAGTTTGGGCATATCTAAAAAAATCCCTCTTGCTTAGCATGCAAATGCTTTGCATATGTGGAGTATCATTCTTGTTCACAATCTCCATTATGTACACTGCACTTAACCACATCTGACTGGTGATTGCATGAAAGAGGTGACTTGACGCTCAGTGTGTAAGATCCTTCAAGAGATTTAGGTGGTAATTTCATTAGGGTGCTAATGACCATAAAACCTAGTTGTTATTGATCTGTCCTCCATGGAGAGATCTACTTTTCTGCTTGATCTCAATTATTATGGTTTATAATACAGAGACCATTTCAGCACTGAGTTAGCAGGCTGCCCCTGTAACAATTTGTTTTAACTCCATCTTTGTATTGATATATAATGAAACTGAGACACTATCACCAAATAATTGTCAAAGGAGATGGTGGAAATAGAGTCACTTATTTTTCAGCAAGATGCAGAGTTTCACTGAGCTGTAGGGCAGTACACCTCTGGCTCCCCTGAACCCTTTCATTTTTAAGCTGCTTTTCTCTCTACACCTCTTGAGATTTCAGTCTTCAATACTAGACCTTTATGAGAAAAACACCCAAATTTCTCTCTGGCCTTAACCTGACCCCCAGGGTTAAAGTCCTGTATTTCTAAATGCCTACTTAATATTTTCATACTAAATCACAACACCACCAATGGGTCAGGAGGAGGCAGTGGTTTCTAGGATCCAGAAAGAGCTGTAGCTATACAAGAGGATACCAGAGCCTTCTTCAGAGGAGCAAAGCTGCAGGAAACTGGCCCAGCAGAGAGGGTACCAGGGGGAGAAGTACTACAACCCCTCTCTCTTCCCACCCTCTAATCATACAAATGGTAACTCACCCGACTTTCAAAATGAGCTCTTGATCTTGCACGGCCCTCTCTTGTTTGACAACCACTGTCGTCAAAGCCATCAAGGCTCAAAACCTTGGTAGTATTTTTAACTCTTCCCTCCTCTTTCTCCACATCTAGTCAACTAGTATCTAGTAGGCACCCCTCCCCTGTAGTTCCCTAATGTCTCCTAACCGTGGCCTTCTCTGTTCCCATCACCACGATCCCAAGTCCAGGTCTCATGACCTCTTATTTAGCTTTTAAGTGCTTCTTAACTGGGTCTCCCCATGTCCATTATGTTCCCTCTCTAGTCTCTCTTACACACAGCTGGTGGGTCAATCTTTCTGAATTATAGAATAATCCTGTAGTTCCAGGCAAATGACATTCAGTGGTTCCCCACTGGCTCTGGGATTGTGCTGTATATTCGACGTGCCCTCCAGATCCGCCCTGTCCTTCTCCACTTTGGTTTGTGCTCTGGAATCAGAGCTGTATGGACTGTATCCATGGGGCCTTTGTCAGCTGGTTTCTTCTTGGCCCCTGCATTCTGCAGTAGGTAGCTCAGGGGTGCTTGGCCATCCTTTATGAGTTTGCCTCAACCTTGTCCATGCCTTGTAAATGATCCCTTCTTAAATCTTTCCTTATTCACTTCCTTTTCAGTGTGCCATCTGTTTTCTTCTAGATGTCAGGATAATAAATGAGGGAAAACTCCTTAGCAAATCATTAAAGGCCCTCCATATGTAGGTACGATCCTACCTTTTTGCCATGATTTCCACTCCTTTCTTGGCAGTCCTTAAATCCCATGAAAAATAAAATAGCTCCTATTCCCTATGCCTATTCCAGCTCTGCCGCTTTGGTGCCTTTACACTTGTAGTGTGATGGTCAGTGTCTAAAGGGGGGTTCTCCAAAAAGAAGCCCTGAATTGCAGAGCGTGCCAATTTCTGTGATATAAATATGCCGGCTATGACCAATTTTAAGTTACTAACATGATGTCTCTGAACTTGGATTTGTAAAGAAATGCTCACAAATGACTAAAGACACCACTGCTATGCATAAAATTTCCCCCTACCTAGAGTGCCCCCCTCACCCATCCAGGGCCTTACACAGAATTGCTGCTCAGCAAACTACAGCTGACCCTTGAACAACATGGGTTTGAACTATGCAGGTCCACTTATACAAGATTTTTTTCAACAGATATACTGGGAGATTTTTGGAGATTGGTGACAATTTGAAAAAACTCTTTTCTCTGGCTTATGTTTTTATAAGACTATAGTATATAGTACATATAACATATAATATGTGTTAATTGTGTTATCTGTAAGGCTTTTGGTCACCAGTAGGCTATCAGTGGTTATGTTTTGGGGAGTCAAATATTATATGAAGATTTTTGACTGCACAGGGGTACGGGAGTGGGATTGGTTCCCCTAACCCTTGTGTTACTCAAGGGTCTACTATATTCTAATTGATTACTGTCACTCCTGTGGGCATTTGAAATGGTACCAAATTACCAGCAAATTACATGTTGATGGTAATACTTTTAAACTAGAATTTTCTCTTGAGTGCTAACTTGGGTGCTAGCTAGATTTTGAGACTTAAAATCCCTGAAGCAAAAATAAGCTACCAGTCCACATTGTGCACCAAGTTGCCAAACTTAACTACTTTAAGTTGTTCAATTCTCCAAAAAAAATAATTCTCATTTGCTGGTTTTGTTTTCAAATTATGTCTTCATTATCCTCATTTAATATATCTCTCCTCTCCATTATAACCATTTGAACATTCCACAGTTTAAATTGTGACCCTTTAAACCTAAATACCTACAGAAAACTATTAAGTGCATGGCAGTCCTAGGTAGGTAAGATTGCACTGCAATTTATTCTAAAATATATTTTATTATATTTTATATTTATTTATTTTATGTTATATTTTGTTTAGTCAACTTTCTAAGAGATAACTAATTTTGCTTCATTAAAAAATGATTCCTATATTTAAAGTTCAAAAATTAACTATAACTTCTATTAGAAAACTAAGAGGTAAAGTAATAAAGATGATCTTATTATAGCAGTGGATTATTTTATGTGTTAATGTTTATGAATGACAATATGGATATTCAATCAAAATTATTCTTTGAATTTAATAAAACGTGAATTAAAGAGAGCCTATAGAAAGCACATGATTTATAATGCCTGCTGGCATTTTAATGTTCTCAGCTGTTCCTTTCCACCATTTGATTACACAAAGCCTAAACTGTGTAATTAAGGACCGTCTCACTAATGCGCTCTGGTGGATTTATGGCACATCCGGGTCATCAACGATCTGAGCACTTTGAGTATTGCACCATTAGTTTCAAATGCATACTAACATACGGAAACACATTGGCATCAAGGAGAATCTGTAATAAGAAACGATTTCAAATTCAGGGAGGTAGTTTTTACCTGATTTTAATTTACCAAAACAATTTAAAAACCAGATTACCAGAAATCCTAATTAACTGGAATTTTTTGTAGTGGAGTCCATTTTTAGAAGAAAATAAGTTAATATCCAAAACTTCGGATTTGAAAAAAATATTTCCCATATGAGTTTAGTAGTGGGGCCTTTGAAGAAAAATGTCTAAAAAACCCCAAAACATAACCACCCTTATCAAAGGCAGGAAAATGGGTGTTTAAGATGGAAACTTAAAGCTTTCTTGGGAACCTTCAGCTATCCAGAAAATTAAATTTGCAAATTCCCTGAGCCTAATTTCTGGTTAACCACAGTTTTACTACACAAGTTTGTTTTCTTGTGTATGCATAAGAGAATGCTGCGGTGCATCCACAACTTTTCCCAGAAGTCCAGTCAGATGACTGAGACAGGTAGTATCACAAGGGCCTGACTTTAGAATGCAACAAACTAGGTTTTAACCTCAGCTCTTTCACCAAATAGCTGGGGCAATTTGGACAGGTCTTACTCTGAGCCCTAAAGCCATTTGTAAAAGGAAATCAACCATGTCTACTACCTCCATTGAGTGCTTTGAACTTATAGGTAAAGCACTTTGCACCATGCCATGGCTTCTGTTCTGTAGCTTGCTCTCTACCCCTGTCCTTTGGCCATTGTGACATATTCCCTAGAGAGCCACTGTGGTCCCCACACCTTCAGAGGGAAGGTGTGAACAGGCAGGCACACTTTTTATTATATTCATCCTCTCCAAGTGGTGAAGAAAATCAAGTTCTTTAAGTCCTTGTTATAACAAACTGTCACATAAAAATAGTTTAGGAAAAAAACGTGAAACCATGTGTATTTTAAGAGTTCAGAGACAGATGGTTTATTTTGCTTCTTTAAAAAAGATGGCATTCTGGAGAAATACAATGTGCTTAAGGTCTATCAAGTTGAAGGGCAAATACTGTCATTCACTTGAACACTGCTGTCTTTAACCTTGAGTAAATGGAAACTTTTATGTTAAAAATATGTATGCTTCCATATATTGGTCTTCAAATTTTAAAGGAACACTTTAATATGGAAGGGATATGTGTTTGACATTTTCTCTGTCAAAAATTTAAACAGCACTTCGTCTTCTAATGGGCAAATTCTAAGCAGTCAGTCACTTTGGAGATATGTCACTAGATCAGGGCTAAAAATATAGGCTCCCATCTTAAGGACATTGGATGTTTTTTTTAATAAAATTTTTGTTGCAGTGTCAGATATTTCATAAAGATGACTACTGTATTAAAAAATATAACAATAGACAGTACAGAATTAAGGCAAAGAAAAATGCAAAAATATTCTGAAGTGGATGTGAAAATGTTTGCCATTTGGTTGATGTGAAGTTATTTTCACTATTACGAACTAAACTTAAATTTGGTCTGGGAGCAAACTCAAATCTGAAACAATATAATGGAATTGCTTGCCTTGGTTAACATCCAAAAATCTACAGTATTGGTATTATCAGCCTACATATTGGCACTTTCAGTACCGACCATGATGAGTCTACTTCTTCATTGGCCTAGCTGTAGTTTTGAATGTATAATCAAGAGCCACTGTAGAATCTGGCTCTGTTTGCAACATTTATTAACATGGTATGGCAAAATCTATGTCTGCACTGAAAACACTAAGCAATACATTGTGAAGTAGTTAAAAAGAAGTAATGAAACTGAGACTTCTAGGCATATTAAGGCTTCCAAACTAAATATTTTGCATTTATTTAACATTTAATCATGTCAGTAATTACAAAGCAATTATTTCATATAGACATATTACAGGAGGAGAATTAAAATAATTTGTAAAAAGACTGAAAGTAATTGATTTCATGGTACTTTTTCTATCACTGCACTCGCTGGTACTAAAAAGGAGCAATAAAAATAGCCCAGTTGTTGGTTCATGTTTTGTTCTGTTTAGCCTTCTGTCAGTTTTTCAGTTCAATAATGTTAAATTGCTACTTTATGATTCCAGCTATGCAAATAGCTAATTTCTTATAAACAACAAAAAAAGCAAACTCTTGATCCTACAAGTAATTTAAACAGAAATTTTCTTTTTTTTTTTTTCCTGGTCTTACTCCCTTTCCTGTTATCAGGTTTAAAAGGGATTTTAAAGACCATAGCTATGGGAATTCTTCAAACTGTATCTGGTATATGACTTTCAAAATAGTGGTAGGAAAATGATTTTGGCATAAAGCTGAGATAGTTCATGAATAAGTATTAGTCTTGCCGGGTCCTAGAAAAAGAAGCTGCAAAGATCACCAAGCTTACCACAGCTTTTAAAATTAAGAAATGGATACCTCCTTACCCACAGGATTTACAGGCACCAGGAGAAAACAACCTCCTTTCATAATCAGTTCTTACGTGTAGTAGGTATACAGTGGGGAGAAGGAGGGTGAGGAGAATCAGCACTTAAGTCTTTAATAATACTTAGGAAAGTAGTTGATATTTAGGTAGCACTGCCTTAGTTTCTCAGGGCTGCCGTAACAAAGTACCAAACAGTTGAGTGGTTAAACAACAGAAATGTCTTGTTTCACAGTTCTGCCTGCTAGAATTCTGAAATCAAGGCAACAAGCTGTCAGCAGGGTCGTGCTCTGTCTGAAACCTACAAAGGAATCCTTCCTTGCCTCCTCCTAGGTCTGGGGGTCTATTGGCTAATTTTGGTGTTCCTTGGTTTGCAGCTGTGTAATTCCAATCTCTGCTTTCAGTGACACATGGAATTGTCCCAGTAGGTGTCTGTCCTCTCCGTGTGCCTCTGCCTTCACATCTTCCCCTCTTACAAGAACACCAGTCACACTGGATCAGGGACCCACTCTACCTTAGAATGACCTCATGTTAAGTAATTACATTTGCAACAACCCTATTTCCAAAAAACGTCACATTCTGAAGTCCTGGGATTAAGAATTCAACATATATTTCTGGGGGGAAGACACAGTTCAACCCGTAACAAGCACTTTGTTCCAGATGATAGGATACATGGTAAGTATTCTAGGCATTTTATGTATGTTAACTCATTTGAACCTCTTAACCCCACTAAGAAAGAATGCTGACCCTGCCCTGAGAAGAAGACGTGGAGACTAGAACAATGACACACATGTATATGCAGAGCTGGGTTTTCATTCAATCTGTTGGCTTAAAAACCTGAATTTATGCTCATACTCTGAAGAGCTCCCTTCTCAGGTGTCATGCACGATTCCCCATCTTTTTCTCCTAGTGGGAAATATAGAGATAATTTCCTGAGTTCCCAAAACCATTTCCACCTTTGCCACAATAATATGAATTGGCCTTGCTAGTTTTTAGAATTGTCTTTATCTCTTACCTGCTGCAATTACCTCACCCAAGAATGCCATCGTGAAATGACAAATGTTTTGATGACAGGCAATACAAAATAGGTACATTATCACCTACATAGGCTTATTCATTCATTAACCATGTTTGAGTGCTTACGCTGTGCCCAGCACTCTACTAGACACTCTGTAGCAAACTTTCCATCAAAATTCTTAATTTCTGACATTTCTCATAACCAGACTTTCTTTTAGGAAATATGCCAAGAGTCATGGCATTTGGTACAGGGTTAAACATTTTTTTGCTTAGGTTATTTTCTATGCAAAATGTTCTTTGTCAACTATTCCTTTCAAAAATGGTACTAAGAACAAAGCTGCACTCTGATACTTGGTTTGAGTACAGGAGCTCTGTTCTGATGACAACAACTTTGATCGCCTCATCCTAGGATTCTGGACAAAAGAATTCTCTTTTTATAACTCTCCTTCTGGATTCAAATCATAAGCCTTTTTAAGAATGCATTGGCTTTCTTGTGTTTGATTTTGGTAATCCACTGTTCATAACATCCATTTCAGGTGGCCTTTGTTCTCTGGTGTAGCAGACCATGTGAATGGAAGACTGTCTAAAATGTGTCTTGTGGCATAACCTTGGTTGTTTCAGCTAACATTCACTAAACACTCACAGGCCAGGCACAGTGCTACTAGAACAAATAGAACATAACCTTGGACCCCAGTGACATATTACTTGGAGTTTGGGTCACCTCTGAGAACACCAGGATGAGTGGGTAGAGGAAGGGAACAGTGGCATAGAACAAAGCCAAGTCATATCACATCTTTGCGATTATCAGTCCCAGACCAACACATTTGCTAGACCCTCTAAGCTTGTGCGAGTGCTGGTAGGCACAGCCAAGCCAGGATGGCTCCAATTATGGGAAGAATCTTCACTGCCTTCAAGAGCTATAAAGGCTCCCATCCGGGAGACCTATACTGAGATTTGGTCTGCATTAGAGCCTTCTGTGGAACTTTTATATATATATATTCCCAGACTACATCAAAATCTCCATATGGTATGAGAATTCACATTCTTTTTTTTTTGTTTTGTTTTGTTTTGGTTTTTTTTTTTTTTTAGATAATTATTTTTTATTGAAGGGTAGTTGACACACAGTATTACATTACATTAGTTTCAGGTGTACAACACAGTGATTCAACATTTATATGCATGATAATTCTAGGTACCAGCTATCACCATACCAAGTTGTTACAATATTTTGACTATAGAGAATTCACATTCTTAAAAAGCTCCTCTAGTTAATGAATAGCTGGGTTTGGGGATCTAGGACTGTGCTGCCCAATACAGTAGCTGCTGGCCACATCTTGGTGTTTAAATGTTATTGAAATAAACTGAAGATAAAAATCTTAAATACATTTCTCATTGATACCAGCCACAATTCAAGTATTGAATAGCTACCCTATCAGGCAGTGCCAATACAAACATTTCTGTGATCGATGAGAACCATACTAGATAGCACTGATGGAGAAATCACAGGCCAGCAACTCTCATCTCTTCCTCCCAAGGACCCACATGTCTACTCCTACTCCTTCATTCCTCCCTTCTGACATGTATGTTCAGAGTCATTTGTGTATTTTCTTATTCTCCCTTCATAGGGTTATAATCTCCCTTTAAGGGCAAGGTCTGGTCTTTCTGGCCCTGTGACAAAGTAAACACCTAATAAATATTTGTTTAATTAAATTAATCTAATTAAATTAGGCACCAGTTCATTGGACCTCTTCTGCATTTAGACTGGATCCAGATTTAATCAGGGTCTGGAGTAAAGGCTGAATCAGAGAGCAGGTTTTTCCTAAGTTACAAGCTTTTTTAAAAAAAAAAAAGAATATAGCTTTTAAAGATACAGGGTTTGTACCAGCCCATATGAAGAAGAGACCCAACAAGACTGTGAATATTTCCAAGCTTATGTGAACATCTGGAAAGCACATTTTAATTGATTCTGTCCATTTTTTAATTTATTTATTGAGTGCCCAGCATGTACATACCAGGCCAGTGCCTGGCCCTGAATGACTCAAACTGAACGAGATAGAAACATGGACCTTGCCCTGTGAGACTCATTCTAGTCCTGGCAGATTAAAACATTGCCAAGGACTTCTCCTGGCCAGAAACGTTGGGACAGAAGAGGAGTGTGATTTGGGATCTACCCTTGGATGCCTGGATTCACACAGAACCTCTCCTGCCCTGTGGGCTCCAAGACCTTGGCCAGGCTGTTTCATTTTTCTGAGTCTCCATTTTTTCATCCGTAAAAATAAGAAAAATAATGGCTCCCACCTCATAGAGTTGTGAGCATTAAATGAAACAATTTATGTAAAGTGCTTAGTGGAGTGCATGTTGCATAGTAAGAGCTAGCTGCTGTTATTCTTAGGTCTACCACTCAGCCAAAGTGACCCTGCAGTGAACAGTAGATTTAAAAAATGAAAAGTATAAGGCTAGAAAATACCTCATTATTTGGAAAGGATGCACCCTGTCTTTCTTGAGCTAACCATTTTAATTCCCTTTGCTTATTGTTTATATCTTTGCACCCAGAGTAACTAAGATTGACATACAAATGTGTTAGTAAATGTCCATTTCTTCTTTTTGTTTCCTTGCTTGGTAAATGTTTTAAATCATTTGGAATACTTCTTTCCAAGAAATGCTTTGGGTGTGTCATTCAACCTCTTGATGCAAGAGGTATACAATTCTTAATATTGTGCTTGTAAAGGAGAGTCCTTTAAAGAGGCTTACCATTAAACTGCAAAATTGAAATCCTGAGTAACTAGCATGCAAAGATTTAATTAGCATTGTCTCATTAAGATAAATGTGTGACTTTTTTCTTCCAAAAATGACATAGCCTTCGAAAATACATTCTGGAAAGGAGCTGGGAAAGAGAGGGGATTGAACTGAAAAGACAGTCATGTACTTGGGAAGTTTGCAGGTTGAGCCTTTTCTGAGTTCTGTCCATTGTTTGGTCTGAGGGAGGACACCTGCTTATATATCTGTATACCATATTAAAATAAAACAAAATAAAAACCTTGGGACCTTCTGGATTATCTCATAAGATTCAATACAAACCAAACTGCAGAAATATTCCTGTGCCTTGCTTTAAAACCTTTCTAGTGTTCTAGACATCTATTCCGTTCTTACCTGAGGGATAGAGGATGTCTCAGTGGTAATCAAGCTATTTGGCAAAGAGATGACCCATCCCTTGATCTTCACTGTGATTTGTTGAACTCCAATTATGGGAAGAATCTTCATTGCCTTCAAGAGCTATAACTGCTCCCAGCCAGCAGTCCTCTTATCTGATTCAAACTTGGGGGTTCTTTGGGATGATCATGTGACAGGTGGAAGGTGGTGTTTAGGGTATGGATCATCACTTTCTTGCTGTATGTCTTTGGCAAGTCACTTACTATCTCTATGCATTGGCTTCCCCAGTGTGAAAAGGGACAATCATACTGCTTAACCTCCTAGGGATGTTGAGAGGAAAAAATAAAACACCAAAGGAGGGTTGAGTTTAAAAAAAAATAAAGAAAAGAAATCTGTTCTAGATCATTTTCAGGAAGTACATTAATTTCTCTGTCAGAAAAGCAAATATTAACTTAGGTTTTCAGCACCTGATTCTAACTGTCTAAATTCAGGACTCCAAAGGAAACTTATGATTGTTGAGAATCTAATATGTATCAAGCACTGCTCAAGAAATGTTCTCTCATTTAATCTTCGCAACACCCACATGAAGCAGATCTGTAACTATCCTCTTCTAACAGATGAGGCACCCAAGGCCTAGAGAAGGGGACTTAGACATTTGTCTAAGGTACCAGAGTTACTGCTAGGATATAGACTTAACTCTGCCTGCCTCCTTAGACCATGCTTTTAAAAAAAAGAAAAAATGCTAAACACAATTTCTCTTTAAAAGCTATGACTGAGTGTTTTGAGCCCAGTTGTAATGAGTGCCACTTACATGGGTACCTTTAAAAGCAGCAACCCAGAAAAGCAGCATCAAATCCTGGAGCTGGAGGAGCCTGAAGAAATCATCAGTGAGGTTTAGCCCAGCCTCATCACTTAGCAGGTAGGGAAGATGGCCCGCATGAGCTGAGCTGGCAACAAAACTAGAGCTAAGGACTTGGGTCTCCTAACTCTTAGTCCAAAACCTGAAAGGATTCTGAGCTAATAGAGCATTAAGGCACAGGCCTATGTCCTTGACTCACTGTCTCACTTGAGATCTTGGACAAGTAATGACTCCTTTGTGAAAAACAGGGGTGATGATACTTGATAACAAATATGTGTGAGCCACTCGCTCTAGTTGTTAATACAGAGTTTTTATTTTAGTAAGTCCACTAGTAAAGTTAACTATATTCATATTATTATAATATTTTTCAGGAGGCTTTTCCTTTGTGAAGGGACATGTCCAACTCATACTCATTCTTCAAATCCACTTTACACTTCTTACATTGGAAATTCTATGCCCTTATAGAGTTTGCAACACACTATCCATCATTGAATTAAGAGAGGTTTAATTTATGCATTTTACAAATTAAACTTGCAATTTGGCTATGCTTATGTATATCAGGCATTATGATCAATTCACTGCCATGCTAAAAAAAATCTCAGTATGGGTTGCTAAGCTGACCTGACTTAATTTTTTGGAATAAGTTGGCTATCAGCATAATTGGTTGAACTGTCCACCCGATTTCTGATCTGCCTAAGCAGAGATCAAGCTGGAGGTTATTAAACAACCCACTGCATGCTCCCTAAACTGAATGATGTGCTCCTATGCTTCTAATATATGGTAACTGATTAATGGAGTGCTGTCCCGTCCAGCGGGACCTAGTTATTTGTGGGGACGAGGGAGATCCGACCTGAAAGAAAATGGGGGCGAGAGAAGAGCGAAGGCAAGACAATGTTCTGATCAAGCCTTCAAATTTTATTGTAAGACGGGGGTACATATATACTAATGTTCAGGGGCAGAGTGGGCCATAGGATACTTGTAAGCAGGGGATTGGCTGCACAGCAGGGATGGCGCAGCGAGTTACATTCTGATGGGCATATGATAATGGGGAAGGAGGGGGAGAAGAGTATCTCTTGGCGCGCGCGGGCTTTCTTGTTGGCGCGCGCGGGCTCGCAGCTAATCTCCAGGAAGTGAAGCAGGAACCTCATGAACTGTGGCCATCTTGTTGTCTTTGTGTGGCTCCCAACATCTCCTCCCTTTCTATTTATTTCAGAAAGGTGGGCCTTAATCGAGTGAGGGAATAGAGGCCTGGCTCCTCCAGTAAGGTAACATCTTGCGAATGTCTACCTATATGCTCTCGGTATCTTTTAGGGAGGAGAGGCAGAGCTGAAAGCCAAATTGCTAGCTGATATTAAGGCTTTATGTACATATGGATACCAACCTCTATGCAAGCCAGGCATATTCTCAGGGAGGACCAGAGAGGTTCTAGGAAGAACCCTCCCTTGCGGTACTTTGTCTCGCACTCATCTCGATGCCCATACCCTCATAAATGGTAATGGGGTATGTCTGGTTCTGGCCGACCAGCATATGGGCCACATTAATTACGGTGCCAGAATCGATGGTACCATGGTTGAGGTGCCTGTAAAGTTGAGAACTGGAGACCGGGAGCGTTGGTTGGCTCGGTATTAGACTCTTCATCACAGGCTGTAAGTCTGTGATAATGAACAGCAACTGCTGGCTTGACGAGCTGGTCAACCTGCTCTCGAATAAAGGCTGTTAGTTTTCTTAAGGCCCAAGGGCCAAAAGACACTAAAAGGAGGAGTCCTGCTAAGGGTCCAAGGATGGTGGGGATCAGAGTTGTGAGCCATGGGGACTTAGTGAACCAGGACTCAAAGGGACTTTGGCTAGCTTCTCGCTCTCTCTTTCTCTGGTCTAGCCTTTCTCTAAGCTTTGACATTGAATCTCTTATTATTCCGGAGTGGTCTGCATAAAAACAGCATTCTTCTCTTAAAGCTGCACACAGACCTCCATCTTTTAGGAGCAGTAGATCTAGCCCCCGTCTATTCTGCAAGACGACTTCAGAAAGGGAAGTCAGAGATTCTTCAAGTTTGGTAATAGATTGTTCTATGGTTTTTAGATCGTCGTCAATGGCGATTCTCAGCCCTTCATAGTTTTGGTTCCCCTGGATGATGGCAGCTGTCCCTGTTCCCACTCCTGCTGCAATTCCTACTCCCACTAATGTGGCTAGGGTCAACGAGACTAGTTCTCTCTTGTACCTATTTTTAGGGTCGAACTCAGTGACAAATGAGGAATCATCATGATATATAAGCCTTGGTACTAGTTGAACCATAACACAGAAATCATGGGAGGAATTGAAAACAGAGGTGGAAACACACGGTGTTAGTCCAGTGTTACAAGCCCACCATCCTTGACGGGGAGGGACTAGATACCTGTTCTCGCCTGAGGAAACTATAGGTAGGGTGTGATTACACAGACTTTTATGGGTTGAGGGAATTGTTCCTAAACATGTAGCTTTTCCAGTTACCTCAGTCAGGGTTAACTTTTGCGAGCCCCAGCTACAGGCTTCGTGGCTGGTCGTATTATTAAAATTGCCTAACAATCCTAGTCCTTCATAGTAAGGAGGTGAAGAGGAAAAGCATAACCAACAGGATTCGGTAGAATTTGGGTTGGTGGTATTTAGAACTCGGAAAGCTCCTTCAAGGAGGTTGAGAAAGCGCCATCCGGTGCTAGGAAGGAAGGTGGGTCGGTTAAGAGTGGAGGCGAAGGAAGGGGTGGCAGCGTCTGCAGGTGGGGCTAGGGTTGGCGCGGGCGGGGCTGGGAGACGCGGCTGGTCTCGCAAGACAGCGTTGGGTCCTACTGGGACAGCTGGAAGAGGCTCTGCTTTAAGCTTGATTGTAAACGAGACTCCATTATCATAGCCACTCTGGTAGAGTCTCAGTCCCCATGTGGCCCCCGTTGTCCAACTAGTACTCCGTTTCCCAGGATTGGTGAATTCGATACGCAACGGGTGACACCATGTATTGCACGTGCCATCGTTGCCCCGATTTGAGTGGGTGTAATTAGCAGTGACTTTAATAAGGTCCCATGAGGAGGAGGGCCGCCAGTAGGTGTCACCTGAGGTCTCACAACTCCAGCTTGCACAGTAAAAATCTGATAATCCTTGACACTTCCAATTAAGGGCCTGGCTACGATGGTAACCAGGGCAGACATAGAAAGTGAGGGTTTTCAACTCTCTCCTCTTGCTGGGTTCTCCGCATCCTCCCCAAGGGGGCGATCCTAGGCTCCCAGGGGAGGAGGGGGGTTTTTGGAAGTCTGTGTGTCCTTCCAAACCCCAATTGGCTGCATCTATTGCTAATGTACACAGGTCGGGGTACAGGTCTGGCCACCAGGAATAGGGGTGTGCTATTTTTGACACACTCCAAACTACGTTCCCTGTCCCACTGATCACCTCCCAGGTCAAGTTGTGAGACTGCTGTGGGCTGGAACATCTGCCTGGGGGAAGGGAGCACAGTACCAGTACAATGGCACACAGTTCGAAGGCGATCATCTTAGGGGCGTTCTGCTGATCTTGAGCTGGAGAGGATTCTTGGTAGATTGGGCTCTCCACAACAGGTTTCACATGAGATGCGTGGATCCACTTCTTGCCTTCTGAAATTAAACAGAAAGGGAAGGCTTCTCAGGGGTTAACATGCCCTGGACTAGAGTTATTGTTTTTGCTTTTATTTGTGTCTAGAAGTTTAATGAGCCTATCTGGGAGCCATCGGGCATTTTGTGCCTTAGCATCATATATACAAGCATGTCCTTTCCCCCATATGAGCACAGGGTCAGGCCCGTGCCATGTGTTGGTCATCGGATCTCTCCACATAGCCTGTGCATAATTATCTGCCGTGGAGGGATGCCAAAGGCGATCAGCAGCGGTTTTACCCGCGGAGTCATAAGTAAGGAAATTAAGAACAAACAGTGCATGATTTAGGAGTGTCTTTGCATTACTTGTTTTCGGATAGAGTACTTCTCCCCCCGACTGAAGTTTGAATAACATGTTTTTAAGGGTTAAGTGGGCTCTTTCAACAATGCCTTGGCCTTGGGGATTATAGGGGATTCCTGTTATGTGCTTAATACTTAACTGCGCACAGAACTGTTTAAAGCTAGAGCTGGTGTATCCAGGCCCATTGTCAGTTTTTAAGATTTTAGGTGGTGGTAGATATGCCAGGCATGAGAGAACATGGGTAATAACATTTTTAGTTGCCTCTCCCGTTTGCAAGGATGCACATAGGAAACCACTACATGTGTCAATAGACACATGGATATATTTTAATTTACCAAAAGAAGGGTAATGAGTGACATCCATTTGCCATATCTCTCCTGGAACTAACCCCCGGGGGTTGATTCCGTTATGAGGCTCTGGGAGGAGAGTTAGACATCCTTGACATTGCCGAACTATTTGGCGGGCTTGTTCTCGGGTGATTGAAAATTTGAGTCTAAGAGTGTGAGCATTGAGATGATGTAGTTCATGAGCCCGTTGGGCTGCAGCCAAGGGTGAGTCTGACGTGACAGAGGCTACTAATTGAGTCGCTAGATCAACTCTGTCATTGCCTTTGGCAAGCGGCCCTGGAAGGCCAGTGTGAGCGCGTATGTGCCCGATGAAAAAAGGGGCATCGCGGTTTAGAATTAATTTTTGCAATTTTGCGAATAGGGGGGAAGCATTTGTAGAAGGACGTATATAAGGCACTGTCTCTAATAGGGGAACAGAGGTTGCTACATAGGCACTGTCAGTGTAAAGGTTAAAGGGGGCATCTATTAAAAGCTCAAAAACTTTGATTATTGCAGTTAGTTCAACAAGTTGTGCAGAAGAGAGGTCTGTCTGTATTCGAGTAACTTGCCCATTAATACTGAAAGCGGCTATACCGGAGGAGGACCCATCAGAGAACACTATCACGGCCCCAGCAATTGGCGTGGTTTTAGTCCTTTTGGGAAAGACAACCGGGGTCTTTTGAAGGAACTGGACTAATCTGTCTGCAGGGTAATGATTATCTATTGTCCCATGGAAGGAGGTGCAGCTAATTGCCCAATCATCATCATGTTGAATAAGCCATTGTAATTGAGATGTATTGTATGGGAGGGTTATAACTTCAGGGTCTCTCCCAAACAACTTGAGAGCTGCTTCTCGGCCTAAACGTAAAAGGGCAGCAACTAATTGAGGATAGGTAGCTAAGACTCTAGGGGGGGAGGCTGGCAAATGAACCCAAAATAGTGGATGGTTTTGCCAAAGGACTCCTGTAGGGGAGAAGGGGGTAGGGAAAATGAGCAGCCACAAACTTAGATGAGGAGAGAAGTAGCTAATGGTCTGTTCAGAAATAGCCTGCTCTACAATGGTTAATGCCCTTTGTGCTTCTGATGAAAGCGAGCGGGGGGAGGAAGGATCAGGGTCTCCACGTAGGACATCAAACAAGGGCTTTAACTCTCCGGTGGTCAGCTTTAAATAAGGCCTGAGCCAGTTGATGTCTCCTAGCAGACGCTGAAAATCATTAAGAGTGTTTAAGGAGCTTCTCTTTAACTGAATTTTTTGAGTGAGGATTTTATTAGAAAATAATTCAAAGCCTAAAAATAGTTGGGGGGGGTGGACCTGGACTTTTTCTGGGGAAATTTGTAGTCCTCGATCTCGGAGGGCAGTGACTAGCTGTTGACTGGCCGCATAGAGCTGTTGCTGGTCAGGACCGGCAAGAAGAATATCATCCATATAATGGATAATATACAAAGTGGGGAAGAGCAACCTAAAGGGGTCTATAGTCTGGGCTACAAACTTTTGGCAAAGAGTGGGGCTGTTGGCCATTCCTTGTGGGAGAACTCTCCACTGAAACCGGGGAGAAGGCCCTACACAATTGGTAATGGGTATACTAAAGGCAAAACGTTTGCAATCATCAGGATGCAAAGGTATGGAGAAAAAACAATCTTTTAGATCAATTACTAATTTGACATGCCCTTTAGGGATGGCTATTGGAGAGGGAATTCCCGGTTGTAATGCGCCCATAGAGACCATAGTCTTATTAACCGCCCTGAGGTCTTGTAGGAGCCTCCACTTGCCTGATTTCTTTTGGATTACAAAGATTGGGGTGTTCCAAGGGGATGTAGAAGGTTCAATATGTCCAGCAGCCAGCTGTTCCTGCACTAACTCTATGGCTGCATTTAATTTTGTAGTGGTAAGGGGCCATTGATCGATCCAGACAGGAACATCACTTTTCCAAGTAATCTTGTCTGCCTGGAGTGCAGGAGGAGCAACGGCCCTTATGAAAAATGTTTTTCAAACCCTAAACCTGAGCGGTCTATCTTAGGCGTGGCCAGTATCGGGTTGGGATCTCCCTGTTTTAGTTTGCCCAACCCCTGACCAGGGAGGTAACCCTGTGAAAGCATCTGCTGTGTTACAACTTCATTAGGGCTACACATGATGACTTTCATTTGAGAGAGGATATCTCTTCCCCAAAGATTTACCGGCAACCCAGGAACTACGAAGGGTTGAATGAATCCGGTATTTCCTTCTTCATCTTCCCAGTTTAATAACTGTGAGCTCTGTAAGGTGTTTCTTGACTGCCCAATTCCTTGTAGATGGGTCAAGGAAGCGTGTAAGGGCCAGCTGGAGGGCCATGAAGCCTGAGATATGACCGTAGAGTCGGCCCCCGAATCTAAAATTCCTTCAAATACTTTTCCTTGGATCTTAAGTTTAAGAGTGGGGCGTTCTTTAGTAATAGCTTGGATCCAATATAAGTCTGAAGAACCTGGGGTAGAGGAGCCTCGCTGCTTATGAATAGCAGGGTGAGATGTACTTAAAGGGAGGGGGAGCGCCTGCGCAAGGCGCTGACCTTTCATAATGCTGACAGGGCACTGGGGGGCACTAGCAAGAATTTTTATTTCTCCAGTATAGTCATTGTCAACTAAGGAAGGGTGGACAATAAGGCCGTTTATTGTGGTGGAAGCTCGCCCTAAAATTAGAAAATAAGTATCTTTGGGAGGTGGGCCATAAATTCCTGTGGAAATAATTGTAATTCCCTCCTCAGGCGTTAATATTGTTGAGGAGGAGGCACAGAGGTCAAGTCCTGCACTCCCGGGTGTGGCCCGATAGAGGGCGGGAGTGCTACAGCTAGGCTGTTCCCCGAGGCCGGCTGAAATGGAATTGGCTGGGGGGCCCGGGGCTGGCCCCTCAGCCCGTTTCCCTGAAAAGGGGGGGTGAAAGGATTTGTGGTACTGTAAAAAGGATTTGTTGGATTGTTACGGCACTCTTTGGCCCAGTGCCGCCCCTTATGGCAGCGAGGGCAAATACCGGGGACTGACCCAACTCTAGGAGGAGGAGCTGTGGTAGGGCATTGGCGAGCGAAATGGCTTGGCTGTCCACATTTAAAGCAGTTACGCATAGGCGGTGCGCCCCTGGGGAAGGAAGGAGGATAAGAAACCGGGGGAGTTTGAACAGCGGCACCTACAGCTAAAAGGGCTTGGACTTTGGATGTAAAAGGATCGACATCTCTACACATTCTCAGCATTTCATCAAGAGTTTTGTCTCGAGTCTTACCGCGGAGGACGGCTCGACATGCCGAATTGGCGTTTTCATAGGCTAGCTGTTTTACAATCTTATCATTGGCAGCCGCGGAACCAAGGGTCCTTTCGGCGGCCTCTAACAGTCTGCTAACAAATTCGCTATAGTCTTCTTGCGAGCTTTGAGTGATCTTAGTTAGAGGAGTGTTAGCAGTCCCGGAAGCAGGAAGTGATATCCAAGCGCCCAAAGCGGCATCTTTCACTTGAGATAAAAGACCAAGGGGAAGGCGCTGCTGCCTGGTTTCAGAGATATATCTGCCCTGTCCCGTAAGCTTATCAAAAGTCCAGGACGCTGTTGGGGAATGAGGGTCTTTTACATTGGCAGCAGCGATGGTCTGACAACGGTCAGCAAAATCTGCCTTCCAAGTTAAAAACTGACCACGGGTAAGCACAGCCTGGACTATACGCAGCCATTCACCTGGGAGTAAATGTCCTCCTCGAGACAGCGAATCAAGAACAGAAAGGGTAAAAGGGGCATTGGGGCCATAAGCTTTAACGGCCGCGTTCAGCTCTTTTAAGCTTTTGAAATGGATTTTGTGAAATTCTCTAGGGCCATCAGCAGGCTCGGCCGGCTCTGGCTCAGCCTGCTCCTCTCCCTCACTTTCTATTTCCTGAGCAGCAGGGGCGTCTTCGCCGTCGCTTTTAAGATCGCCCTCTTCCGGACTATGTGTTGTGGAGGTGGGGCCAGAGCGGGCGGAGGCTCGGGTAAGAACAGGAAAGAGCAGTTTTTTAGGTTGTTTATTAGGTTTTGTGGCTGTAAGCGGTTTCTTAGAGAGGCCCCTTTGCGAATATAACGCGGGACGAACTGGTTGGGAGACAACTAATTTTTGGAGATGGCAAGTTATTCTTTGTTCTACTATCTGTGCTATTAGG
Source organism: Manis pentadactyla (assembly GCF_030020395.1). NCBI lineage: Eukaryota > Metazoa > Chordata > Mammalia > Pholidota > Manidae > Manis > Manis pentadactyla. The sequence goes on along the minus strand of NC_080019.1, from coordinate 211,625,776 downwards.
TCTTCAGTGCTGGTAGGGGGGCTAACAGGACCGGGAGCCGGAGGGGGTAGCGGAGGGGCCGACGGGGGCAAAAAGGCCGGGGCGCAAACATTGGGAGGCCGAATAGGGGGAGTGTAAGAGGCTCCTTTCAAAACTGGGGGTGTGTAAGAAGGGAGGTTAAGCGACGGGGCGGCAAGGGGCCAATCTGGGTTGTTATACTTGGCCGCTTCGTCTTCTAGTTCAGCCGCGTCTCCCGGATCTAAAGGCTCGCCATTTTGGCTCTTAGTCACGACTGGAAAAACTTTTTGTGTATCGACAAAGTCCGAATCTCGAGGGAGAGGCGGATAAGTGCAACATTTGGGAGGGGTATCATGGAGGGCACCGAGCAAAGATGGTGTCGGGCTAGGGGAGGGGGATTTAGCCGATTTTGGAGCAGGGGGATCACTCGAAAGAGACAATTTTGAGGCCGCCCGAGATAGGGGGCGGAGGCAATATTCTGCTACTGACAAGAGTTGACGTTTATCAGGGTCAGTATTTTCAACAATATCTCTGATAAGACCCCAATAGGAAAATACTGAAACAGGAACAGAGTCAGGGCCGTTTTTGATAAGATAATCATTTAAATCTCTACCTACTTTCTGCCATTTTTTAGGATGAATTTCGGGGCCATTAATGATAAACCACGGACAGACTTCATCAACAAAAATAAAAAACTTTACCAAGTCTTTCTTTTTAACTCGAACTCCTCTCTCCCTAAGTGAACTTTTTAGGTCTCTTATGAAGACCGCTTCTTTACTTAATTTAGTTCCCATTTTCTTGTAAGGCGGCCGGTACTCACCAGGGACGACGACCTCCGTGAGCGGCGAAAGGCGTCTCCTATTGTTTCATCAAGAAGGGGTCTGCGCAGACGATATCTCACTCGGGGGTCCGCCTGTGAAGGATCTGCACCTCTGGCCCCACGTTGGGCGCCACTTGTCCCGTCCAGCGGGACCTAGTTATTTGTGGGGACGAGGGAGATCCGACCTGAAAGAAAATGGGGGCGAGAGAAGAGCGAAGGCAAGACAATGTTCTGATCAAGCCTTCAAATTTTATTGTAAGACGGGGGTACATATATACTAATGTTCAGGGGCAGAGTGGGCCATAGGATACTTGTAAGCAGGGGATTGGCTGCACAGCAGGGATGGCGCAGCGAGTTACATTCTGATGGGCATATGATAATGGGGAAGGAGGGGGAGAAGAGTATCTCTTGGCGCGCGCGGGCTTTCTTGTTGGCGCGCGCGGGCTCGCAGCTAATCTCCAGGAAGTGAAGCAGGAACCTCATGAACTGTGGCCATCTTGTTGTCTTTGTGTGGCTCCCAACAGAGTGCCAAAGGCCAACAGCCTTCAAAGAGTTAGGACCCCATTCAAGAGAGCAGGGACACAAATGCCAACTAGCCCTCAGCTAAGTGAAGCAGTAAGTGATTGTATAGGGTGAAGGATTGTGTTTGTGGGGAGTAGGAATGGAGTCAAGCTTGGCTTGCAAATATGGGACCTCACCTCACTGAGACATCCCCCATGAAGTGAGAGGTTGTTTCAGAAGTGCCAGGTGATCTCTAAGGCCTTATCCAACCTTCAGACTGTGCTTCCCCTATTTCACAGGGAGGCTGGACTGCTTTGCCTTTAATCAGCTGAAGCCTAATCAAAATCTGAAGTACATGTTCTCTAACAGTTCTTCCACAAGCATCTTTTCCCAAGCATGCCAAGCCACCTACTTGGATTTGGATTTAAGCCAGCTGGCTCTGTTTGGGCTTTTTGGCTTTTTATTTTTCTTCTTCTTTTTTTTTTTTAATTTTCTTTTGTAATTCTTCAGTCCATCCAGTCCAGCCCTGCCCCCTTTACCCTGCCTGGCCAACACTCCTGCAAGGGCTAATGTGCTCTCCATGCCCGCTTCCTCTCAGGAGCTGATGAATGGTGACCCCAGCTTTTATGCTCACGTTGGAGACCAGCTATGTCCTTGGGCTTTTCTCAGACATTCTGGCTGAGATTGCACCTGCAGGGTGATGGGTTTGCCCTGCTCAAAATTGAGGGGAATCAAAAGATCACTTGTGTTCATCCTCTTCTCATACTAGTGCATTTATACCCAAGCATAACAGAGAATTTTTGAAACTATTAATAAATAATAATGGTGAGAACAGGAAGAAAAAAGAGAAGAAAATAAAATTAGGGAAAGGACAAATTTTCCTCTGGGAATAGGAAAACCAACACAAATTTAAAGTGGTCAAATTAGGAAATGCTGAATTTGGCATCAAGGCATTTGGATTTTATTTTGTTCCTTGGCCAATTAACTGGCTCATTTTGGATCACCTAGGGGATCTCTAAGGTTTCGCCTGCCTTTAAAAGTAGGTCTTCTAACATGAAGGAGTGTAAGATAATTTTTTATAAATATAATGCTTTTTTAAAAAGCATCAAAGACATTTTCCTCAAAGATTCACACTGTAATACATGGAATTTCCAATTATACATTTTCAAATATTGAGTATTTCCAATAATACATTAACTTATATCTAATCTACTTATCAAATACTCCCATTAGCTCAGCATTATAGGTGATAATATTATTATTATTATTATTATTATTATTATTATTATTATTATTATACTTATAGAATTCGGAGGTTACAAACTTGCCACAAGCCATAAAAGGCCTTAGGAAACAGGTGGACTTTGGCCTGTACAGTTAAAAAACATTTTTGCATGCCTTTTGGAGTGTGTGCACACTGCAGCTCTTTATGACTGTGTTAGATTCAAATGACTTCTCCTCTCTAGCCCATGAAGGCATTGGAGTTTGAGATCCTTGGCATGATCAAACTGTGTGCCTCCATAACAATTTAGTAATAAAAAAAGGGAAAAGAAGGGAGCGAGAGAGGGAGGGAGGGAGGGAAGGGCTGCCTCTCTGAAAATGGCTAGAAGTATAGGTTTTCATGACACCAGGAGAACGGATTGATGTGATGACTTCCTGAGGTTCCTTTTGGCCTGGGGAAGCTGTGACTACCTTTCCTATCAACCTACCTACTTTAAGATAAGTAAAATAGGACACAAAGTTACTAGACTTGTTCAAGGTCACATAGGAAGTTTGTGGTGAAGCCAAAATTAAGAATCCCTTCCCTGGCATCCTCATTCTGTTGCTCAGCCCACTCAGACGTGCTGCTTCACGGCTTGCTGATGAATAATGTGGGTTCTCAGGAACAGTTCCTTATGCAAAAGAGCCTCAGCAAGCTCCATTATGTCCTTGCAAGGGGATACACTTTATTTTGTTTCCTTAATGCGTTATGGAGAGACTATTACAGCTCTTTCTCCCATGCACACCCCCCGTCTGTGATCACTAACACACACTACAGAGTGTTTCGCCTTAGATAATGTGCGAACAAGGAACATAATTTTCGAAAATGGTTGGTGAAAGAAATCTGAGAGTCAGAAAGGGTCAGGGGCCAGACAAAAGTCCAAGAAACTAAATATCTTTAAAAACAGGCCATGCAGATTCAGCATTCAGAATGCATTTGCAAGACCTTCTTCCCTTCCCAAGGGAAATAAAATATATCCTCCATAAAGAATTTGCTGTAATCTCTGGCTCTAACTGCACTCGCTATCTATATTGTTAGAAGACCTCTGCTCATGCACTTTTCAGAACTTGCAGTTGCTAATAATACCACAAAAGGCACCCTGTATTGATTTCAACTACCTACTCCTTCCTTTCGTCCTCAATGCCCTTAAAGAGATCCAACATGATATATCAAATCTGTAAATAATAATAGCTAACATCTTTGGGACACTCGCTATGTGCCTGGCCCCCTGCCAAAAGCTTTACATTCAACAACTCATTCTCTTTTTAAATACTGCAAAGTAGGTTTTATGATGCACTTTCTAAAATAAGGAAACTGAGGCTCACTAAGTTTCAATAATCTGCCCAAAGTCACTGAACTGAATTGGAAACCAGGCCTCTTTCCAGAAGCTACACTCTTAACTCTGTGCTGAACTCATCTGTTTCAAAAAGCTTACAGGCCTTGTAAATATAACAATCAGCCACTTGTGCCTGCAGAAGTCAGGGGTGCCTTCAGATACAGGGATTCCTTTCTGGAAGATCAATACACAGAGCTGAGTCTGGCTCCAACTTGCTATTCCCCACCCCAGGGAAAGTGGCTACAAGGAGAATTTTTATTAAAAACTAGCATTAGTTTACCATCTTTCATTTTTAAGTATGCTGTTCAGAGTTGTTAAGTATGTCCACATTGTTGTGCAACAGATCTCTCACGTTCTTTCATCTTACAAAACTGATATTACATGCCTAAACACCAATTCTCACTCTCTTTTCCACAGCCCTTAGCAACTACCATCCTGCTTTCTGTTTATATGATTTTGACTACTTTAGGTACATCATATAAGAGTAATACAGTATTTGTCCTTTGTAACTGGCTTATTTCATCTAGTATAATGTCCTCAAGCTTCATCCATATTGTAAACATGATAGGATTTCCTTCTTTTTAAAGGCTGCTTACAATTCCATTTTATGTTGTATGCCACATTTTCTTTTTCCATCCATCCACCCAACGGACATATGGGCTGCTCTTGGCTGTTGTGATTAATGTTGCAATGAACATGGGTGAGAAATATCTCGTTGAGATCTTGCTTTGAATCCCTAGAAGAGGGATTGCTGGATCATATGGTAATTCCATTTTTATTCTTCTGAGGAACCTCCATACTGTTTTCCATAATGGATGCACTATTTTACATTCCCACCAACAATGCACAAGAGTTCCAATTTCTCCACATCCTCACCATCACTTGTAATTTTCCATTCTTCTGAGGGTTGCCATCCTCATGGGTATGAGGTGGTATCTCACTGTGGTTTGGATTTGTACTTCTATGATTAGTGATGCTGAGCATCTTTTCATATGTCTATTGGCCATCTGTGTCTCTTTTTTTGGAGAACTGTCTATTCAGATCTTTTGCCTATTTTTTAATCAGATTATCTGTTGCCTGTGCCTTTGGTGGCATACCCAAGAAATCATTGCCAAATCCAGTGTTCTGAAGCTTTTCCCCTATGTTTTCTCCTAGGTGTTTTCCAGGTTAGGCCTTACATTTAGGTCTTCAATCCATTTGAGTTAATTGTTGTACATGATGTAGGATAAGGGTCCAACCTCATTCTTTTGCATGTGTATAACCAATACCATTTCCTTTGTAGTCTTGCCACTTTGTCAAAGATCATTTGACCATATATGGAACCGTTTATTTCTGGGCTCTCTATTCCATTGGTCTATATGTCTGTCTTATGCCAGTACCACACCATCTTGAGTATTGCTTTGTTGCATTTTCTGAAGTCATGAATTGTGTGGATTCCAACTCTCTTCTTTTTCAAGATTGTTTTGGCTCTTTAGGATCCCCTGAGATTCCATGTGGATTTTAAGATGTTTTTTTCTACTTTTGCAAAAATTGCCAATGAGATTTTGATAGGGATTGCATTGAATCTGTAGGTCATTTGGGTAGTGTGGTCATTTAAATAATATTAAGTCTTCCGACCCAATAACATGGAATATCTTTCCATGTGTTTGTATCTTTTATTTCTTTCAGAAATGTTTTGTAGTTTGTGTAGAAACCTTTCATCTCCTTGGTTAAATTTATTCTTAAGTATTTGATTCTTTTTTATACTATTTTAAGTCAGGTTATTTTCTTCATTTCCTTTTTGGATTGGTCATTGTTAGTGTTCAGAAACACAACTGATTTTTACTTGCTTGTTTTGTGTCATGTAACTTTGCTGAAATTGTTTGTTATAATAGTTTGGGGTTTTCTGTGACACCTTTAGGGTTTTGTATACATGAGGTCATACCATCAGCAAACAGGAAAATTTTATTTCTTCCTTTCCAGTTTTGATGTTTTTAATTAGCTAATTGCTCTAATTAGGGCTTCCAGTACTAATCTGAATAGAAGTGGCTAGAGTAGGCTTTACATCATTCCTGATCTTCGAGGAAAAGCATATACTCTTTAATCATTGAATATAGTTTTAGCTGTGGGCTTTGCATATATGACTTTTATTATGTTTTAGCAGTTTACTTTCATTCCCAGTTTCTTTAGTGTTTTTATCAGGAAAGGGTGTTGAATTTTGTCAAATGCATTTTCCATATCAACTGAGATGATCATATGGGTTTTGTCATTCATTTTGTTAATACGGTGTATTACATTGATTTTTGGTATATTACATTGAACCATACTTGCATGCTAGGTATAAATCCAACTTAATCCTTTTCATGTGCTGTTGAAATCAGTATGATAGTATTTTGTTGAGTATTTTTGCATCAATATTCATCAGGAATATTAGTCTGTAGGTTGCTTCTCTTGCTGTAATAATGTATTTACTTTTAAACAGTTAATGAATAGCTCCTGAGATATGCCTTATGTTTTAAACATATAAAATGGTTTAAGAACTTTATGAAGTTTTGTTCTATGGATAATGTTATGTTCAAACATTATGCTAGGGAAATATGCTAATGAGAGTTCAGAATGGTATATAAGTAGGAACATCTTAAACACCTACTTTTGTGTTAAAGTAAATTTCATTCTCTGCTCCCAAAGGAGCCAAATGCAGGTTTGGGAGAGGAAAATGTCTTCCCTCTAGGTTTGATACATTTGTCATTCTGAGCTTGTATGGTTTGGTTGGTTGGTTGTTTAAAGAGGTATGTGTATGTATCACAGAGAAATTTGAGTACTGCAATGCAGTTACCCCAAATCATATCATTTAATCTAAAGTGGAGATATCACTCATAACAATATTCAAAATATAGCCCCATAAAATATATTTTTCAATGGCAACAGATTGTTTTGAGAGTCTCACATAACTTTAATACATGTTACTTTTCACTATGTTTCCTTAAATTCAATCAAAACATAAAAGTTGGTTGAAATTCCATCTCACAGTTATGAAAAGTAGATTTATTCTTTTGTTTTTTATATTGAATTAAGATTAAGGAATAACATATAGCGGAACTTTTCTTAACTGATCATTTACTGTGGTCAATGAACCTGGTTTAGGATTACTCTAAATGGAAACAAAAAGACTGAACTAAATTTGGGAGGTAAGACTATTCAGAAAATGTTTTTCTCTGAGGTATGTTTTCACTTTATGGCATTTCCTAGTAAGAGTCAGAATCAAATAGTTTTATAACATTGTAAAGTTTTGTACATACATGGTATATGGTAAAATAACCAAATTAGGGGAGGGAAATGCCAACATGTTTCCTTCCTGCAGAGAACAGCAAGTATCCAGCGTTATGCAACACACACTTTTCTTTCTTTCTACTAAAGTATGACAAATACAGAACTTTTAGGACTGTCAGGGTCTTTGTATTATCCTTCTTCTTATTCAATCACAAGGATAACTATATTTTGCATATTAAAAAGATACTAATAGCAACTAGTAGGCATTGAGAGCTTGTTGTGTTGACCACTAGGCTTCAAGTACATTATATGCTGAATTTTACTGAATCGTTATAGTAATCTTACGAGAGTAAAGAAAATACTAGTCACTAAAGTTCCCTTAATACTCAAAGCTGAAGTTCATTATAGAAAGATAAATATAAGGGAACATATAACTCTATTTTTAATATCTTAGCAAGTGACTGGCCTAATCTTGAGAAAGCAAGATAGACACTAGATCATAATGACTTTTTATACCTGATTGGAATCCAGAACATTTAGAACCATTAACTACTAATATTAGCCTTATCAGCAAGTGAGCAATATGTATTTGACCTGAGAAGACCTTATTAAAGCCAACAGAATGATGGCTATATAAAATTAAGTTTGCCCAGCTTTCCTTCTTCTACTTTTTTCCACTAGCCACTATTCAGCTAAACCTAAAATGGATGAAAGAATCCATTTTTAAATAAAATGATAACTAAATTTTATTATAAATAATAAATAAAATTTAATAATAAATCATTATCATAAAGTGATAATAAATATAATTAACTTTTATGAACACTTAATATCTGCCAGGCACTACACTAAGAACTTTACAGATTCCTTTAATTCTCTCAGGGACCCTATGAGAAAGGTACTTTAGGACAAACCCTATTTTATAGTTGAAGAAGCAGAGGTTCAAGTGGTTAATAACATATCCAGTATATCCATGGTCTATAACTAGTGAGTCTCCAAGTGACATTCCCAAGAAACTGATGAAATTATACATGTGAGGTATATGCACACATACGTGTTTTTAATGAAGACTAGTGGTATGGTGGAATAGTCCTTTTACTATTTTATTCAGGCAAGATTTATTAGAATATAAAAAATTCCTTTTGTAGTTTCTTATCTTGCATAAGAATAATTGAGCTACAAAAGCTCTGGCTGAATATGTCTACAGAGTGTACTGTTTGTAAAAGAAAGAATTGCTGAAAACAAATGAAGTGTTAATTAAAGTATAAATAACTAAAAATGAATTTTGGGTCTTTAATAAACTCTTTCCTGTTTGCTCTTGAACTTTTTGTTTTTAGAGCTATAAATACCTGTAATTTCTAAGGTCATCTTTGTTTTTAAAGAAATGATATCTTGGGTATTTCTGAGTGTTCCTATTAAAAGTGTGTGTGTGTGTTTGTGATGATTTTGCCTAGTAATACAAACAGTCTCAATTTAATTGTAAAAGTGGAAACTAGTTGTAATGTAGTAAGTAGAACATGGTGTGTCCTGCAACTTTAAATCTTGTTTGGTCATTTTGGACAGTCTGTTATTGGGTTTGTAAGTGATTATGCCTTTTTATAGACAAAGCTATAATGTAGAAAATGTATGGAATAAACATAACATCTGTTCTAATTTAATTTTCAGGCACATCTCCATACTTTGTGGCTGAAGCCCACACCACAGAACTGTGGGCATGCCTGGAATTGAGATACACAATTAAAGCCTCCAAATCACTTCCTGCCTTTGGAAACTCCAGAAACCCATCCCTTTGGACTCTGGAATTCTACACATCTCAGAAGAGATTTTGCTTTGCTTGAATGTTTACATTTTCAGTTTGCTGTCCTACATATCACCAGATAGTGTCCGCCTTCTGTTAAAACTTTCAAGTGCCGGGAGTTGATCTTGCTCAACAAGCCAGCATGGCTAGGATGAGCTTTATTTTAGCAGCTTGCCAACTGGTGCTGGGTTTGCTAATGACTTCATTAACTGGGTCTTCTCTACAAAACAGTGAGTGTCCACAACTCTGTGTATGTGAAATAAGGCCCTGGTTTACCCCGCAGTCAACATACAGAGAAGCCACCACTGTTGATTGCAATGATCTCCGCTTAACAAGGATTCCCAGTAACCTTTCCAGTGATACTCAAGTGCTTCTCTTACAGAGCAATAACATTGCAAAGACCATGGATGAGCTTCAGCAGCTTTTCAACTTGACTGAGCTAGATTTCTCCCAAAACAACTTTACAAATATTAAGGAGGTAGGGCTGGCAAACTTGAGCCAGCTTACTACTCTACATCTGGAGGAAAATCAGATTGCAGAAATGACTGATTACTGTCTTCAAGACCTCAGCAACCTTCAAGAACTCTATATCAACCATAACCAGATTAGCACTATCTCTGCTAATGCTTTTTCAGGCTTAAGAAATCTTTTAAGGCTCCACCTGAACTCCAATAAATTAAAAGTTATCGACAGCCGCTGGTTTGATTCAACACCCAACCTTGAAATTCTCATGATTGGGGAAAATCCTGTGATTGGAATTCTGGATATGAACTTCAGACCCCTCTCAAATTTGAGAAGCTTGGTTTTGGCAGGAATGTATCTCACTGATATTCCTGGAAATGCCCTGGTGGGCTTGGATAGCCTTGAAAGCTTGTCTTTCTATGATAACAAACTGATCAAGGTCCCTCAACTTGCCCTGCAAAAAGTTCCAAATTTGAAGTTTTTAGACCTCAATAAAAATCCCATCCACAAAATCCAAGAAGGGGACTTCAAAAACATGCTTCGGTTAAAAGAATTGGGAATCAACAATATGGGGGAACTTGTTTCTGTGGACCGCTATGCCCTGGATAACTTGCCTGAACTCACAAAGTTAGAAGCCACCAACAATCCCAAATTATCCTACATCCACCGCTTGGCTTTTCGAAGTGTTCCTGCCCTGGAAAGCCTGATGCTGAACAACAATGCCTTGAATGCCGTTTACCAAAAGACGGTAGAATCCCTCCCCAACCTGCGTGAGATCAGCATCCACAGCAATCCCCTGAGGTGTGACTGTGTCATCCACTGGATCAGCTCCAACAAGACAAACATCCGCTTCATGGAGCCCTTATCCATGTTCTGTGCCATGCCGCCTGAATACAGAGGGCAGCAAGTGAAGGAAGTTCTAATCCAGGATTCAAGTGAACAGTGCCTCCCAATGATATCTCACAACACATTCCCAAATTATTTAAACATGGATATCGGCACAGCAGTTTTCCTAGACTGCCGGGCCATGGCTGAACCAGAACCTGAAATTTACTGGGTCACTCCCCTTGGAAATAAAATAACTGTGGAAATGCTTTCAGATAAATACAAGCTAAGTAGTGAAGGTACCTTGGAAATATCTAACATTCAAATTGAAGACTCAGGAAGATATACCTGTGTTGCTCAGAATGTTGAAGGGGCAGACACTCGTGTGGTGACAATTAAGGTCAATGGAACCCTTCTGGATGGTACCCAGGTGCTGAAAATATATGTCAAGCAGACAGAATCTCATTCCATTTTAGTATCCTGGAAAGTTAATTCCAATGTCATGACATCAAACTTAAAATGGTCATCTGCCACCATGAAGATTGACAACCCACACATAACGTATACTGCCAGGGTCCCAGTAGACGTTCACGAGTACAACTTAACACATCTGCAGCCTTCCACAGATTATGAGGTGTGTCTCACAGTATCTAATATTCATCAGCAGACTCAAAAGTCATGTGTTAATGTCACAACCAAAAATGCAGCCTTTGCACTGGACATTTCTGATCAAGAAACCAGTACAGTGCTTGCTGCAGTAATGGGGTCCATGTTTGCCGTCATTAGCCTTGCGTCCATTGCTGTGTATATTGCCAAAAGATTTAAGAGGAAAAACTACCACCATTCATTAAAAAAGTATATGCAAAAAACCTCTTCAATCCCATTAAATGAGCTGTACCCACCACTCATTAACCTCTGGGAAGGTGACAGTGAGAAAGACAAAGATGGTTCTGCAGACACCAAGCCAACCCAAGTTGATACATCCAGAAGCTATTACATGTGGTAATTCAGTGGATATTTTGCTTCTGGTAGTAAGGAGCACAAAGACGTTTTTGCTTTATTCTGCAAAAGTAACAAGTTGAAGACTTTTGTATTTTTGACTTTGCTAGTTTGTGGCAGAGTGGAGAGGACAGGTGGATATTTCAAACTTTTTTAGTATAGCGTATCGCAAGGGTTTGACACGCTGGTGGCATCTCTAGGCTTCCAGTTTGTGTTTGGTTTTTATTCTTATCATTATTATGATTATTATTATATTATTATTATTATTATTGTTTTGTTTTAGTTGTGCTAAACTCAATAATGCTGTTCTAACTACAATGCTCAATAAAATGATTAATGACAGGTTGGGGTTCCCCTGTGCTTTTACCAGTAGCATGACCCCTTCTTCAGAAGCCATCAGCAGAAAGTACCATGTCCTACAAAAAGCTAACATACAGTTGTGAAGCAGCATTGAGCCTTTTTGTAGCAATCTGGTCTGCAGACTTTTTAACTCAAGAAGCTAAGGCTAGATTTGTTACCTTCTTTGAATGATGTTAGTTGACTGTACTGTAATGTTGTATCAACTGAATTGAATGTTTGCCTTTGAACAATGACTTTTTTTTTTGGTAATGGTTAAAGAGGCATAGAACAAACTAACAGGCAATAGAATATGTATATCAAATTTTTTAATGTAACAAACTACATGTTAATTGTTACCTTATTCTTTTTATCTTTAGTAGACACTTTTAAAAGAAAAGACAATAATTTTGTTGTGTTTAACTCACCAACATGTGGTGTACAATGAAGACAGAACTATAATAAATTAGTTTTGTTCTGATTTTTTAGAACACTTGCAATAATGTATCATTTATAGTTCTTGCTAGTTGCAGTGGTGGTATTTTTCACACCCCTAAAAACAATCACCAAAATCAGCTACAGCATGATGCTTTTTACAAGTAGGCCCTAGAAAGTTTTGAAATCTTTTTTAAGGGGATAAATTTCTATTTTAATGAAGCTATTTTAATGAGCAGGATTCCTATATTTTAAATATTACCAGCCAGACCTAATGGAGGGAAAAGTTCATATTTTTAAAAAAGCTGTATTAATTACTGTTTCCCATGCATAACTAAACATGGTAAAAAAAAAAATAGAGATTAGGTATGTCTCACATTCCTTTTCTTTAAAGGCTTTGTTAAAATTTGGTTTCTTTTAGTATATCCACGCTCTCCATCAAAGTCTAAAACATACAGCTGTGTAGTACTCTGAAGTCTATTACATGTTATTTCTTTTTTAACAGCTGTCTACATGCTTAGATCCATATTAGTTCATGGATCAGTGGGGAGATACCCACTTAGACAAGTAAATGATTAAAAGAAAATAGGACAGCATCTGTACAGTTGGCATTTTTCATCCAAATAATATAAAGAGACAGTTCTGCAGATTTAAGTGTTTCCTGGGAAATAAATGCATGTGTGAAAACTAGAACAAAAGAAGTTAGATGTAGGTAGGAGGTCAGTCTACAAACTATGTGTGTGTTTTTGGTTCGGGTGGGTGGTGCATATAAAGGTGTTAGAGGAAAGGAACCATCTGAACATGTGGATTGATAAAGCAGAGAAACAAAGAAAGGCTGTCCCAGATGGCACCTGCTGCCAGGGACATACTGTTACAACAGGAATGATGAGACTGTGAAAAGGGACTGAGAGCAAGCAGGTGCCAGCTGAGCAAAGGCGAGCAAGAGGAGAAAGAAAGTGCAGGTGAGGCAGGCTGAAGGATGTCTGTAAAATCCCTTATTTCATGAGTCACTTAGAAAATAAGATCATCACTTTCCTTCCCATTTCTAAGGACAAAAAAAGATTTTCAAATTCTGAAGCAATGAGCTACAGTAGAAAAATTAGCATCTGAGCTAGAAGCATCTCTTCCCACAGCCTTCATTTGTTGCTGAGAAAATCCTAGGCCCAGGGAAGAGCTGTAACTTCCCCTAATTCTCCTGGCCACGGAGGACCCTTTATTCTGTCTATTGCTCTGAGGCCAGGAGCCTTCCAGATTCCCATGGAAAACTCATCTTTTACAATTCTTAACAAGCTCTGGTGCCCATGCTTTAAAAATACACTATATACTCAACTTTCCGTTTACTCACGAAAAAATTTTAGCACAAGGGCAGACTGGAGGATCAGGAAAGCGTCTACATTGTTGGTGCTGCAGAGCACATGCAGGAAACGGAATTGGAGATGCTTTGGATGCCACATTGAAGGGTTTCCCACTGGAAGATTCTTGTCTTGAAATATCTCCAAAGAGTAGTAGACATCTAACCAACTCTCCTGCTAACTCTGCAAGCAGTAAACGGGGAGCGACACTGAAGCATTAGGCCCAGAGCAGGGAGGAGGCATTGTTTACCCCATAAAGCAATGGTTTGAACCTGGCACATAATCAGTGCTAATCAGTGCTCAAATATTAGTGGAATAAATGATTGGAAACAGCCATTCCTTTTTTCTGGATATAGAGCAGGCACCAGGGTATCTGGGTGCTTCTGTCAACTACATTTTGCCAGGCCATTTTGGGGAGATAATCCCTTGTAACTTTTCCTCCTCCAATAAAATATTTGAGCTTATTTTTCCTTGTCTGTGCTAATTCAGTTGGTTTTCAGTTGATAGATAGCAAAATGGTACAGTCTTCTTTTCCCTAGCCAAGTATTTCCTCATTTGTACTTAATTTAATTTGGTAAGTTAGCCAGTGAAATTAGGCATCAAACTGGGTCCTGACTGATAATGGAGGTTGTAGCTCCTTTACCAGCAAAGTGACTATTACAGGCCACTTTCTAATTTCATATTTTCCCTTTTGCTTCCTGCTGCCCTTGGGACATATAATGCATCTCTAACCTGATTTCACAAGGTTATTTTTGGAGCAGTTTCTTAAAACAGGCTCTCCTAAATTTGCCCATTTACTTAACAAACTGAACTGATGCCATGAGTATTAAAAAAATGCAGTATTTTTTTTTTTCTAATTTGGCTGTGTGATTGACAAAAAGGAATCAGCTTTAATACCAAAGTCCATTATGTTCTCTCTGTGGATCCCTATTTATTCGTTCACTCATTTGCTAAGGATACCACAATCAATCCTTCCTTGGTGTTTGCTTTCTATTTCTGTGTTCATATTCTGAGCCATTTTTTTTTACTTCATTATTGTTTTTTTAGCATTAGAAAAAAATCATTTCATATTTTTAACACTTTACTGGGAAAACCATACTTTCTGCTTTTCTAGTCATTGAAAAGGAGAATTTAACTACTTCTGATGCATTCCAACTACAACTGAAAATGCTTTCTTCACCTCAATTCTTCCTCTCTCACCCTGCCTGCAAATAGATTTTTTTATTATTATTTATAAGGGAGTAGCTGGAGGAAAAATGTTTCTTTAAAGATGAGTTTTAGAGTCATCATCCTGAGTTCTAGAATGATTTTGGCCTGGAGTCCCACCTTGGCAGGACTTGATCTGATCTGGTGTGGGGATGATTTCCCTGCCCTGTCCTCCAGCCTCCCCCCTGCACTGACACCGGCTCTCCTCTGTCCTCCAAGTTAGAGGAGCTGGTAAGAAGAGCGAGATGATGAGGGAGCTCATTAGTTCTGTACTTGCTGGATCAGCACTGCCCAGAACAGGTGAACAGAATTAAGTGGTTCTTTTTTTTTATTGTAGAACCCCTCAGAGATCTGATAGTATGAATATAAAGTATCCAGCATTTCCCACAGCCATTTGACCACTGGTGTAGCTCAGAGTACTATATATTCTGAGAAACTGAGGATTTAATTTAATCCCCAGAAATGGTTCTGGTAAATTGGGTATTATTCTTCCTAATTTGCAGATAAAGAAACACACCCATAGGAGTCATCATTTGCCTGAGACCATACAGCTCTGTAAGCTGGTGACCAGGGTGGGGCCCTTCACATCTTTTTCCTCTCTCCCATCCAGTGCCCTTCTGTGGTGGAGGGAGGAGCATCTGTTCTAAGGCAGAGATCGCAGGGCACATGGGAAAAAGGCAAAATGGATAAAGGAGAGCTCATCAGAGTTAACCTGGAAAGCTTTATATCTTCAAATGCTCTTCTCTCTTCCCCCTAAGTAGCTTTATGTGCTGGGGATCTGTGACATACTCAATAAAACTATGTCTACTCAGGATAAATTTTAATTGTAACTTTCAGTTCTCCCTATACTCTCCTCTCTGTTACCCACTCAGATAATTTTGAAGATTTTGGGGAGGAGATTCTAAGCTCATTCTTTCCTTAGCAGTAAACCATGGAAGGCTATGTAAAATTAGTGACAAACTCAATTGTTAGCTCCAAAGCTTAAACGGGGAAATGTGGAGTTCATATAATTGGGCAGTTGCAAGAATGGTATCTGACATCTGGAAACAAATGACTTTTTTATAATCACCAAGTTTGCAGAGTTTGTGGGATATTTATATTCAGGCAACCATTCCCCTGAATAAGTCCATCTAGACACCATAGGACATTAAAAGGCTGTCTTTTAAAAAATAAACACACAGCCCTCCTTTTAAAAAACAAATGCCCTGTTTTGTCTACTTGATATGACACAAAACTAGTTGCATACGCCTCATGAAAGTAGCTCTGGGTGCCAAATGGGTCAGCCCACGCCACTCTTCTCCTCTCCGCCTTGGCCTCCCTCTCTCCCCTAAGATTGAACTGACAAGGTAAGTCTCAGCCTGGGTCGTGACAGAATGTTCATGAATTCCTAACACGGAGGCTGTCCTGAATTAAGTAGCATTCTAATTCATCAGTCTGCAAGTTAGCTTGTCTCATTTATATAAATAGAAGACAGGGTGGTCATGGGGGAAAGGAAAACAAACTATTTAAATATTACTTATGAAGGACTAAGGAGGGAGAGACATTTATTGTATACAGAGCCCTCTGCTAGGAGTGTCAAAAAGATCGTTTACATTTAATCTGCTTAATTGCCCCAGGAGGTTAGTGCCCCTGTCCCTCCATTAGAGAGAAGAAAAATGAATACTCAACCTCAGAGAGGCAAGCAATTTAACCTGAAATCCCACCACTGGTAAGAAGCAGAACTTAAACACAGGGTCTATATGACTAAAGCTTGTAGATTTTCAGTTATAAAGTGGCCCGTCAGCTAAATCTGGATCAGGAATGTAGAACACATAAACCAAAATCCAATTTGGCACTTGAGACAGAAGGAAAAGTGGAGCAAAGGGAGGCACTGCCGAGCAGTGAGGCCTCAGAGTATAGGCATCTAATTTAAGGCCCCCACCCAAGATCAGTATGTGGAAATAACAGCAAGCCAAAGAGGAAAAAGTAAAAGGCCACTGGGGTGCAGTGGAAGTCAGAGTAGGTATCATATATTGTCATTATTAAGAAGTTGGAATGTTTTAGATGTGCTGAGAGCACTTTACCTGTGTTATCTCATGTAACCTACAATAACTTTATGAAGTTGGTATATCCTGTTTTTAACATGGAGAAACTGAGTGTCTGTTCATGAGTCATAAGTTAGGAAGCCAAGATTTCAACCCTGGCTATCAGACTCCAAGGCCAAGACTAACCGCAAAACCATTTTCTAGATAAAGAGGAACTCGGGGTCACGTGCTGGGCATCTCATTTGCTTGATTGATTTAGTTCTTTCCTGAGACTGGGGAGAAGGAAAAAGGATTCAAGACTTTCCAGGATCTTTCATGGTCCTTCCCATAAAAAGTTGGTTAATGTGAGATCAATGCCACAGGCTTAGGTAAGGGAAAACATTGCCTCACTTCTTCCTTTCTAACTGTTAAGATTAGTCCTACATTTTAACCACTCCTCTGATCTATTCTTTTAAGCTATTCCACATCATCTGGAGCACAGCCTTGCTCTGATGCCCTGTGTAACCTAATGTTAACTTTCCTGTAAATCATTCCTGTAAATCATCCCTGGAACTGCTAAAATGAAGAGTTTTATGCCTAATCCCTTATCTCTGTGATCTCAACAGGCTTTACTTAAAAAATATATTACTTTCTATCTTCTAAGAGGCAAACTGATTTACATATCTCCTGTTCTACTGATGAGACTATGAAAACAAGGCCTCTATGAATATTAACTAAAATGCATGTTGCCATATTCCCTCTTGTTAGGATACCACACACTTATAACAATGTTTGACTTCACCAAAGTGCTTAGGTGTGGACCCCCATAAGACAGTTCCTATCTGCCATTCATTTTAAAATGGCATTTTCTTCTGATTCTAAAAGTAATATATATTCATCATAGACAATCTAGAGAAACGTATGTGTTAAGGAAAAATAGTGTATGATTCCACAGTTCCAAAATAACTAAGTGAGAATTTGGTGTACCTTCTTCTAGTCTTTTTTCCCTCTGTGTGTATATTTATATATGTATACATACATATGATTGTAAAGATATATATCCTTACGAATATACAATTAGAATCCTGGTATACATGGTTTTGTGAACCAGTTTTTTTTTCCCATCACACAAAAATAAGTAACTTCCCATATAATTGAGTTACTTTGGAAAGCATGACGTTAAAGTCCGTACGTATGTAAAAGACCACTCAGTATGGAAGTACTACCAGCAGCATGAAATGGTAGCACAAAAGCACAAGGAAGAAGGACCCGGGCTGCTTTGGGAACTCAAACTTCAAATCCCACTACAGCTCAGAATTTGAAGATGAGGTAGCACTCAATAAGCCAGCATCCAGAGGAAGAGCATTCTCAGCAGAGGGAGCAAATCCCTGTTATCCCAGTTTCCAAGGATAGGGAAGAAAGCTTCCCAGAGGAGCTGGGGATTCTGGAGGCACTCTGGTGATAGAGAAAGGGCTACCAAAATTGTAGGGTGACTAATAGAAATCCAAGGTACAAGAGAAAATACAACTTTTTGTGCAAGGATGAGAGGGAGAGGCTGAGTTATACAATAAGACTGTGGGCCCCAGAAGGAGCTTTGTTCCTGATTTTTTTTTTATTTTAGCCATTGCACATAATCCCTGGGGGAGTGCCTACCTGGTGAGATAAGAAGCCCACAAGAGCAGCTTAATAAACCTTCCTAGCCCTTGGGGCCTCAATGTAGAATCTCAGTTGTGGTAATACGGAAAACCTAAGCATTGAACAGATGAGAGGTTGCCCTAAATCCTGATGTCTACCCTAGTTAGAAGCCTGCAGTTAAAACAAGTTTCCTTTGGTGTCTGTGGTAACAAGAAAATAGGAATGCATGTTTGGAAATGGAAACTGATTATGTGTGGTTTTAAAGCACAAAGTAACCCTCTTTTCAACTTATTCCTAGACCATTAATACAAATATTTATGGTCCACTTGCTTAGAATAAAATGATTTTTTTAGTTTTGTAACAGACAAGGCCTTGGGCTGTGAATAGCAATAAAGAACAAGGCATATTTTGACACATCTACTCCCAAACTCACACACTGCACTCTTTGTCCCCCAAAAGTAAAACAGGTCAAAGACATTGTAATACAGCCTGATACCATATATTTCTGAAGCTAGAATCTATTCCTATGGGATTTCCTTTAGACTCTTAATTTGATTAATTCCTGAGAATAGAAATTCATGATAACAAGAAGAGATTGATTAAAAAAAAAAGTTGCTTTGTCCTAATTCTGCTTTTAACAAATATATTGGTGGACATAGCACATAATGGTGTTTTTATAAATGGGAAATTTTACCAAGACTGTCTATAGATTTTACCAACAACCCCAGCCCTGCCTACTCCTTCTGAATTATTTGTCTCTTCCAGAGAAAGATTCAAATAACCATTCTACAGATATCTTCATTCCAATCAATTTCCGCAGACAGACAATGTAAGTCATAGTTAGCTTCCTATTGGGTATATAAAGTGAGACAAGCAGATTTGTGGACAATGAAAAACGCTGGACAACCCAAGAGTCAACAGAGCTTTTTTGAATGAATTCATTCATTCATAACTGTGACTTTGGAGTAAATAAGTTGCTAGAAGCAAATTCATCTTCCTAGTTAGATTCTGTTTTGTCTGATAATAGGGCTTTGGACTGCTGCAAAGAGCAAGCTGGCATTTGGTTGATTTAGGAAATAAAGTGTATTTCCTGTGTTCTCCATTTTTTTTCTTCTTCTGTATTGAAGCCTGGGAAATTTTGCCTTAACTTCCATCCGAGTTTATAGAAACCAGGCAACCGAGGATATCTGTTTGGGCTGAGCACTTTGGTAACCCAGGATTGTTGGGATTTGTACTTAGTCCCCCAAGGTGGTATCCTGGACACATGATACAACGACTCACATTTTCTGGGCAAATAGCAATTGTCATCGAATGTGGTAGCTTCATACACTCCTCAGGCAGATAAGTACATATTCTCTGTAGTTCAGCGAAGTACACTTTCCCAATTCCCAAACTCTGGAAGCCTTATTCAAAATAGCACAGCCATCCTTTTCGTTTGTTTCTTTCCAGAAAACCTTGCACTTTGAAGACAACTAGCAGGAGTGCATATGTAATCTTCCTCATGTTACACAACTACCAATGGCCAGGCTGGGAAGGAGTCTGGGGAAGAGTAGGGGAGACATGGAAAGAAAATCATGTACCTGCCATAGGAATGCTAAACAATGGGGACAGTACAGACAGAAAACTGCTCAGTGGCAGAGTGCAGGCAGACATCTATCTCCCTAAAAGCTCTGTACTATGCAACCGTGGTAGGAACGGAGAAAGGACAAATCAAAGTTTGCTGAAGGAGGAGCCTTTTAAACTGATCTTTTGTGTTTCAGTCTTCTTTACTCTCTCCTTCCGGCCTTTTCTCTGACATTTCTACAATTATTCCCAGCCCCTCTCTCACATGGGTTCTCTTCTCCACAGGCAACATCAATTCTGGGGAGTGAAGAGAGCGTCAAGGCAGACCTAGAAGAGTGGAGGCAGGATCCTAGTCTTTACATGTTCTTTAAGTTGGCCCTGTCAGTTCTCCAGGGAACATGGAAAGGGAAATCCATAGTAAAAGCTCTTTCCATGAATTCTAAGAAATCGCACATGGCTGGCTTGAGCATCTCTTGGTTGTTCCTCTTGGAGAGAAGAGAATGACCGATATGATCAAGAAGAGCCAGCACGCAAAGCTGAATGGTTGGATGATTCAATCCCAGTCCTAGTCTTGGTCTCTTCCTCTATGAAGCTGCTTATCTTTTCTAATTTAGTAGCTTCAATTTATACATCCCTGCTTCTTGCTCTCAGCACTGCAACCACACTAGGCTACTTTTCATATCCTTGATCAGACCTTCCCACCTTCACACATACCCTATCCCTGGAACACTGCCTCCTCTTTCCCTGCTTAACTCTTACTATTTCCTTGGAGCTTTTTAGACAAGACTTCCCCAAACTCTCAGACTAAGTCAGTTCACCCTGTTATACCTTATCTCACCAGCCTGTTTTCTCCTGACCAATCATGAAAGCTGCTGACTTTATCCACCACTAGAAGACAGAGGGGGGGGAATCACATTGTCATCACTCACTTACTGCATCCCTAGGCCTAAGACAGCACATGACCCTGGGTACCTCCTTAATTGTTATTCCCTGCATAACCTGCCATTAACACCAAGGAATAAGTGAATATATGTCCAACTTCTGCCCCAAAGACTGGGTACTTAGGAAACAAAATTTTAGGGGTAGCCCCTCAAACTATTTCCTCTCACTTTAATTTTTCTAAAATCCCCCCTCCTGCCCCCTAGTAGAATTTCTACTTACCTTTGGAGAACACAGAGTCCTTGTACTGGTTTTCTGTGGCTACCATTACAAAGTACCACTGACTGAATGACTTAAACTTAACAGAAATTTATTTCCTCACTATTCTGGAGAAAAGAGATCTGATGTAAAATGTCAGCAAGGCTGGTTTCCTCTAAGGCTTCTCTTTATGGATTATAGATGGCTATCTTCTTCCTATGTCTTTACAGGGTCTTCCCTTTGTGTGTGTCTGTGTCCTGATCACCTCTTCTTATAAGGGCACCACTTGTATTGTATTGTATCAGAACCATATACATGTCCTGGTTTTAACTTAATTACCTCTTTAGAGGCCCTATCGTCAAATACAGTGACATTTTAAGGTACTGGGAGTTAGGATTTCAACATATAAATTTGGGGGGACACAATTCAGCCCATAAAAGTCCTGCTTGGATGGGTAATACAGTTAGCCAGCAGTCATTGTGAACTCTAGGTAGGGCACATTCATTAAAATGACATACAAAGCAAGTTCTGCTTCCTCACTTACCAAGTGGGCGCCTCCAACCTAATTGCATCTCATAAAGGCTTACGGATAAATGAAAGTTGGAGGAAACTTTGCAGACCATTGAGTTTAATACCCTTCTTTTGCAGATGGACAAACTGAGATCCAGGGTAAAAAGATCAACTGGGCCAAGATCTCTCAACCAGTGAGTGGAGAAACTGAAACTACAGCCCAAGCGTCCTGAATTTCAGAAATAGGAAAACTTGAGATTTCCACCCAATTTTTCTACCTTGCAATATCAGGATAATTGTCTCAGGCTTACTTCACATAATCTGTCAAGGATGAATAATCTATGCTCACATACAGTTCTGGTTATGAAAGTCTTGCTTTTAGCTCCTATAATATATGTGGGCAGTGCCTTTCTGTTTTTACCCCAACACCTTGACCAAATCAATGCTGCTAAGCAAAGCCACAGGCCATTTCTAATCTTCTTGAAAAGAGACATTTTTTTTCAAAATACAGTGTACTTCCTCTTTTTTCTGCCATTTTGTGAAGGAAGAAGATGGCAAGATAGAAATAAACCATAATAATCTTTTCAAATACCAAAGCACTCTGTTCCCCTTGCAATCATTTTTTTACCTGGGCCATGAACGAAAACAATCATTATAGGGAAAAGAACTAATAATCAGGAAAGATTCAGTTCTCACATATAGAATCCTCAAAACCAACTTAAATTTATGAGCCATAAGATATATCTGAAATGTCACCAAATTCTCCACAGGCTCAAAGTTCAAAAAGGCTCCTGGAATCTCACTTTATACACTCCCTGAAGAATTTCAATTTAGGATGAAAGGAGGTCTTCGATGGACTGATACACATGGTAGCCAAAGAAAGTTCCTTTCACTCCACAGAGTTCCTTTTCCTGAGTAAATATTTTTTTGAGCATCTACTATATGCTGGCCATGATCACTTAGGGCCAAGCAGCATTCTAGGAAGGACTGACATCACCTCGTCCCAGATACGCATAGGAAAGAAATACATTCTCCAGATCTCAACCACCTAAGAGCATCCTTGATTCAAGTGGCTGCCACTTTCACCTCAGAAGAAATGTCAAGGGAATTTAGAGAAAGGAGAGATCACTTTTGATTGTGAAGAGCAGGAAAGCAGGAATTGCTTTTGTAGAAGCACTTAGAGAGGAGGCAACCCTGTGACAGGGCATATCAGTGAATAAGGAACATCATTTGAACTTGGGAAATGGGGGAAGGAGTGAGGAAAAGTGTGACGCTAAAGAATTCTGAAAGAAAATGTAAATTAGGGGGTTCTTATAATAGTGCTTACAACAGTAATTAATTCTGTTGCTGAATCAGGAGAGAGAGGTAAACTTTTATAACCTTTTATTGAGCCTTTACAATGTCCTAGGCACAATGGCACTGCATATGTATAATTTCATTTAGTCTTCAAAAAGACCCCATGAGACAGGTTCCACTGTTTTCTCCACAAGGAAACTGAAGGCTTAGAAATGTTAAGCAATTTGCCCAAGATCACCCAAGAGGCAGAATCAGTTATTTCATCACAGAATCTATGCTCATAACCAAGACACTATACTGAAATTTGATTATGAGGAAAACCAAGTGCAAGACTGAAGGCTTGAGACTTTATTCTGCAAGTGTTGGGGAGCCAGTGGAGAGTTTTGAACAATGAGAATGACACAGTCAATGGCATTCTTCAGAAAGGCAAAGGGATCTATGACCATAGATCAGGTGTCCTATATATATATTTAAAAATAACCTCCCTAGAATTCAGAGAGGGTAAAAAAAAAAGTACAGTTTCAAGAACATTGTCTATTTTCCAAATTCAGCTACCATTAAAGCATTGATGCAGTCAATAAAAGAGCCTCCATCTTTCCCCTTGACCATTTCATGCATGGCTGCAGGTCATCAGACTCTGGGCTTCAGCACAGAGGGGACTGGAGGGGCAGGTGACTCCACTCCTCACAGGTGGCTGTTGGAAGGTTTAACACACAAATTGCCTCAACTTTTAAAGCTATATAGAAGCAAAAATCACCCATAGAAGAAATATACAGGTTGGGGATTATTTAGGGCAAATGATTAATCCCAGTGTGCATCCCTACTGCGCCCCCTCAACTCCTTTCTGCCTTCAGCCATGTGGACTGTTTAGCTTTTCAAAACTGACATAAAACTGAAGCAGTTTTTACAGCAACTTAACACAACAAAATGTGAGAGATTCTTCACCAGATAAATAGATCACAGATTACTTCACAAACCTAAAAAGAATCCACATTTTGAATTATCCATTTCACTCTTACCAAGTACATACACTGAAACACCTTAAGAAGTGGCCATGGATATAAGAGAGACTGACATGTCAAGTATCATGTACCAACTTATTTATTTATCTGTTGTCCATAATTGGTAAAACTACATTCATGGGAAATTGTTTGTTTGGTTATTGAAATCTGAAAGCTCATGAGCAGTTTTAAGTAAGTATCTTGGCAAATGTGGTCAAATCCTCTCATAAGGAATAGCAAAAATATATGAATTATATAATTAATTCACTCATCACTAAATTAAGTCTTTATTGAGCTCTTTCTATTTGTCAGGCAGTGTTCTGGGCTCTAGGGACACAGGGAGAACAAAGCAGATTTGTTCCTGACCTCTTTGAACCTATGTTCTTGAGGGGAACTCATGAATAAATAGGTTAAATAATTAATTAATTGCAGCTTATGACAAGGGCTATGAAGAAAATTTAAAAGTACTGCAAAATGAAGAACTGGTGTGGGAGAGAGAGGGCAGTCTATTCCTTTCCTCTTGCAAAGTTATCTTCGGTACATTCTAGATCACATTAATGTGAAAAGACTCAGTCCCTTGGTGCTGGCTTTGAAGCGAGCTGACTGTACTCTGATGAGGGTGCTTTGTTACTTAAATATTCCCAAGAAAAGGGCTCACAGCAGTTAGCAAATGGCATTTCCATTCATCAGTGCAGCATTCCTGAGAGGCAAGAGGGAGATTCAAGCCTCATTACCTCTATTTAAGATAGAGGAAGGGCAATGACTAGAGAACAACCCCCGGCCAAATATCAAGGAGTGAAGCAGATGTGGGGTTGATGCTGTAGCTAAGCTCACATCACCCTGTTCCTAGCAGTTTCCACTACATTGTTCATTTCAGACTTCAGTGGTAAGTTGGGAACCCACACATGCCTGGAGATTACAGAAGCAAACCAGTTCAGACTCAACTCAGCAAAAAGGGCTTATTTGTTACACCAAGAAAATTGTTCCCAACAGTCACTAATATGAAGTTTGTTTACCTACACTTATGCAATTTCCTATATGAGAAATCTAGCAAACAATCCTACATTGGAAATATCTTTGATGTAAATTCATAATAAATTTATCATGAGGCAGAGTCATCATGAATCACAGCCCCTGGAACCTGCGATAGACTTCTGACCTCCAGAAGAAAAGATTCAGTTATCTAAATATCCAAAGGACATTAGAGAATCATAAATAAGTGTTCTGGAAGGAATAAGGAATAACTACTAGTTCAAACCTTAACATTCCAGACATGGTTTGAAGCCAAGCAAAGCAAAATGACTTATCAAAGCTCTCACAACTACTGGGCCAGAACTCAAATTCCAGTTTCTTGATTCTAAATCCAGTGCTCTATTAACAAGTATTAGAAACTCAATTCAAGAGTCAGCGCTTTCCTAAGACATGGTGAAGACAGAGATATTGTGGTTTAAGAATGTGGAGGACATTTTACTTATAATGACAAGATAACATCTGTAAGTAAGCAGAGCAATGAACCCAATGACTTCAATTCCTTGCACTTGTTTACATTTTTTAAGTTTTGTCATAATTAAGGTATACATAGAAGCTGCAAGAATCATACAAATAATCCCCAGATACTTTTAACCCTGATCCTCTAAATGATATTTTACTACAGTTTTTAAAATACACTCACTCACTATTCCCCACCCTGTTTTCTGAACTGTTTTAAGTTTCCATTGTGATGTTCCTCTATCCTTAAGTAATTTGGTGTGTATTTCTGAAAAATAAAAATATTGTCTTAAACATTCTAAACATAAAAAACAAGAATATTCTTGCATATGACCACAGTACAATTTACAAAATCAGGGCAATTAATACTGATAAAATACTATTATCTAATCTCCAGCCCTTATTCAGATTTTTCCAATTGCTCCAATAATGGTCTTTATAGCAATACAAAGATACAAGTGCATATGTTTCATTTAGTTTTCACATATTTTTAGTATCCTTTAATCTGGAATAGTTCTTGAATCTTTATATTTCATGACACAGACATTTCTAAAGAGGACAGACCAGCTCTTTTATAAAATGTCTCTCAATTTGGTTTTGTCACACCTTTTGTCACAATTAGATTCAAGTTATGTATGCACTTTGGGCTGTGATGCTGAGGTCCTCTCAGTGCATCTTATCAGAAAGCATATGCTATGAATGCATCCCATTAACCAAATGGATCGTTTGGTTAGGGTGATGTCTACCAGGTTTTCTCCATGGTTCCTCCAATGTAAAGTTACTCATTTACCCTTTGTAATGATCTTGTAGGAAAATACTATGAGAATACAAAAATGTCTATTATTCTCAACCCTTCACCCCCTGGTTTTAGCATCCATGGAATATTCTTTCTTGGATCAGTTATTATTATGACATTTGCCAAATGATGATTTTAAAAGTCCATCCTCCCTTCTACATTTATTAGATTTTGACAGTAAGGAAGAGCTTTCTCTTCTTATTTATTTGTTAGTTTGTTTTGTTGTTTATTTATCATTGAACTCTTAATTTTAGTTCAATAGATTGTATTCCTTTATGATCATTATTTATTTTGATGCTCTAATTGTCCCAGATTTGGTCAGTAGGAGTTCCTTCAAACTGGCTCTTCTGTCCTTTTGACTTGTTCTCATTCTTTGAGAACATAATGAAATTCACTCTTCTAAGGGTTTACAAAAGTTAAGGAACTGAGCTATGAGAAGCGAACCCAGGAAATAGGTACAGCAAAAAAACAATAAAGGGAAGGAAACCAGGAAAGGGTGTATTGTCAAGTGAGTAACCAAATGGGGACAGCCAGAGCTAAATGCCCCTGGGCAACTCTGGGAAGTGTGTACAACACACGCTCAGGGTTAACCTACTCAAGGAGTGAGGGAACTGGGGTGTTTATATACTGGGGAAAACAGAATAATGACCCCCAGAGATGTCCACATCCTAATTCCAAGAATCTATATATTACCTTACAAGGCAAATAGGACTTTGCTAGTGTGATTCAGTTAAGCATATTGCAATAGGGAGATTATACAGGGTTATCTAGGCAGATGCAAAGTAGTCATGAGGATCAGTTGTAAGAGGGAACTGACTGGGTCAGAGTCAGAGAAGGAAATGTGACGATGGAGCAGAGGTCAGAGTGATGAGAGGGCCACAAGCCAAATAATTCTAGAAGCTAGAAAAAGCCAGTAGATCCTCTCTAGAAGGAACACAGCCATGCTGACACTGTGACATTAGCCCCTGGAACCTGCAATAGACTTCTGACCTCCAGAACTGTAACATAATAAATCTGTGTTGTTTTAAGTCACTGAGTTCACAGGGATTTGCTACAGCAGCCAGAGGAAACTAATGCACACCCCAGCTCCTATCAGTCACTGGTTAGGGACAACTCCTGGGGTGTTAATTTCATAGCACTTTCAGCCTACAAGCAGGCAAGTGTACTAAGGTAATCACAGAAAGCCCTCAGGCAGGCAAAGAGATGAAGGTGCTGGCATCTGCATCTCAGACTCGTGTGCATTCAACAAGGTAAGGGCAGAACATTGCCTCTACTGCATCACCAAGCTGCGGCCCATCCCTGGTCCCTTCCCAGAGCAACAAGCACCCTCTCTCCTGCTGCAACAACTCAATCATTAAATAATCACTGAGGAGTATTACTAAAAGAGGCAAAAGAAGCACATTTTGACAAGTCTCGCTGGGGCTCTCATCTTAGAGTGTTACTTTCTTGCCGTGGTGTTCTTGGCAATTTGAAATAAATGGCCTTGTGTATTACCACGTAAAAAGGTGCTAGATAAGGACGGGCTTATAATATACTGGTGGTGATAAAGCTTAGCTTCACAACATCCTCTGCAATGTTTAACATCCAACTATCACAGAGAAGACCAAAGGTGAGTTTACAAACATCTACAGAACAAGCCCAGGAAGAGCTAAAGATCTCAATTAATATACTAAAATCACAAAAAGAAAAATTGCAAGAATATAAATTTTAAAAAAAAAGAAAAGAAAATTGGAGAATGTTACTATATGGCACTCTCCACAGAAGGAAATACCAAGTATAATCTGTACAGAAGGAAACAACTCAGAGAAATGAAGGCCAATGTGGGTTTGAAATACCCACTGTCAACCTCTGATCGTTAGGTCAAGTGCCCAGTATGGATCCCTGAAGTTCTTTCTGAGCATTTTCTACTAATCCACGCTGCCTCTTTCTCTATTTCTTCTTCATCTATGTGCATGCCAGGGCAGCATTATAGTGAGATTCTGATATTTATGTCGAGTGGAGAACTACTCCATATAAAGAGAGGACAAACAATAACAAGTGCTGGTTAGCATATGGAGAAACTGAAGCCCTTATATACAGCTAGAGGAAATGTAACATGGTGCAGCTCCTGTAAAAAACAATCTGGCAGTTCCTCAAAGCTTAAACATGCAGTTACCATATGACCCAGCAATTCTACTACCAGGCATATAACCAAGAGAATTGAAAACGTACGTCCACACAAAAACTTATTCACGAGCATTCCTAGTGACATTATTCATAATAGCCAAAAAGTGGAAATGACCCAAATGTCCATCAGTTGATGAAGGGATAAACAAAATGTGGTGTGTGTGTACACAATGGAATATTATTTTGCCATAAGAAGGAATGAAGTACTGATTCATGCTCCTACATGGCTGAATCTTGAAAATATTAACGCTGTGTGAAAGAAACCATTTACAAAGGACCACATATTGTATAATTCTATTTATATGAAAAGTCCAGAATAGGTCTAGAAAAAAAATCTACATAAAGGATATTACTGTTTGTCAGGGACTGGGGAGGGAAGAGAGAATAAGGAGCAACTGGTAAGAGGCACAGGTTTCTTTCAGGGCCATGAAAATGTTCCGGGATTAGTGGTGCTGGCTGCACGACTATGTGAACATACTAAAATAAAAAGCGCTGAAGTAGTCAGTTAAAATGGTGAATTTTTTGGTATACGAATTACAGCTCAATAAAAACATGTAAAAAACAGAATAAATGGACTACGCCTTTATTTTAAAGGTTGTAACTTTTACAACCACCACCATATGTATAAAGCAGGGTAGGTATTGTCCAAAAATGCTGCTAAATTTTCATAAAGTATGCTATTTTCCAGAAATTCCTAAAGGAGAAAGTGCATATTGATAACAAATTTATCACTCTCTTTTTAAATTAATTAGAGTCATGTTTTATCTTTCCAGCACCAGCCTGACTCTATGTGAGGTTTGAAAAAAAGGTAGAAGGAATATTATCTGATCCTATTATTTCTCACCTAAAACCTTGCAGTAATTCCCCATTTCCCTACAGGATAAAGTTTGTCCTTCTTGGTTCGCCATACTAGCCCTTCACAGTTTGGTGCTCCTCTGCCCACCACTTCCCAAGCAACTCCCTCCCTCCCTGCATGGCCACCTCACCCTCACACCACCCCTACCTCACACACTCTGCCTTCAGCCACACCATCATCCTCCATGCAGCATGCGAGTGCAAAAGCCCAGCCCTTTGCTGGGGTGCTTTTCACCTTCCACTGTGTCTGGGGAAACTCCTGCTCTGGGAATTCTCTGGGCAGACAAGCCCTGGGAGCATTCTCTATACACCACTGTTAATGCTCACCATGGGTAAGAATATGTTTTCAGGGAATGTTTCACTCCATGCCTGAGCTCCTTAAACCACAGCTTATTCTTTGTACCTCATACCAAGACATGCATGGCACATAGGAGACATTTCACAGATGTCTGTTAGCTAAATGAAAGAATATATTTTAAGAGATTTTTAAAAATCTAATTTAAAAGGCAAGAGGAAGTTTGATATAGTGGCCAAACTCCTAATCTGAAAGCAAGCAGCCCTACCTCCTGATTGTGGCCCTGCCACTTCTTGCCTGCTGTAGGGCCCTAGGAAAGTCATTTACATTCTCCCACTTGAAAAGGAAGAACTTGGACAAATGGTATCTAAGGTGTCTCTTAGTCTTAACTCTCTAAAATCTCAGAATCTTAGGGTATCTTGCAGTTATGAAACATCTAGGTAAACACAAAATGCTAAATTGTATATTCTAGATTCCTAAATCAGTTCAGAGGAGGAAAGAATGGATAGGGAAATTTTATAGAAAGGCAATGAAAATATCAAAGAAAAGGCTCTTTTATGACCTACTAGAATCTGCTTCATACCAAACCATGAATACAAAAGAAACAGGCCCAGATGAGCATTACTCTGTCTAATCACCCTATTCTTCTAGTGCCTCTTTCATGTTTTGCTCCTTTTCCCATCTCTCTAGAAATACAGTACTTCTGGGAATTGACAGCTAAGTTTTCAAGAAGAGATGAAATGAAGCGACTTTATTTTGCTAAAGAAATAAAGTTGAAAGGCAGCAATAACTGTACAATGTAAGAGAAGACAGCAGACTTCTGCAGTGCACGGTTTCAGCAAATCCTATTTTTCACAAAAATATTCTGCAAAGTTGTCTTCTTGACACATGAACTAGAGATGCTCAAGATGAGAATGCTGTATTTAAAGCCCTCATTTTAACTGCAAAGTTCTCAGGAGTATAGGCTCTGGAGTTAAACTGTCTAAGGTCAAATATAGGCTCTCTGATTTACTGAAACCTTGGACAACCTCTTTAAGTTTTTTAACTTATCTGTAAAATGAAGATAATAATAGCAATCACACCCATGGGATATTATTGCAATTATTTAAAAGATAATTCATGTAAAATAATCAGCACAGAGCTACTGGCAACTTATATACCCAGTCAGTAGTTCTTAGGCATGTACTACTTTTGAGGTACTGTAGTAGCCATTGGGGATACAATTATAAATAAGACTCATCTCTGCCCATAGAGATCCCATTATGTAACAGTGAAAACGCTTATATGCTCCACTATAATATGACATTATGGTCAATACAAACGTAACTGCACACACAGAATGCAGTGCAGAGGAAAAGCTGGGAGTGAACATCTTTTAATAGGGACAATAAAGAAGATTTCAAAAAGGACAGTATTCCTATGGCTACCATTTCCTGGTCTAAAAGTATTAGTCCCCACCTCTACCCCTATTGTTTAATAAAGAAACTCAGTTTTTTCAACCTTTATGGACTGCACGGTTTTAACATAAATCCTTAACTACAAGAGTTGTAACAAAATGAAAAGCCCATCTCTTAAAAAAATCTGGGATGCAAGCCATCAGGCCTCACAATTTGGATTTGAACACATTTGTCTTATTTCCTCCTGGCTCTATTACTTTCCTCTCCCAGAGCACGGAGTATTGTTTGTAAATTCTAATAAACTGAATGTAGCAAGTTTCAGAATCCCATTTTACCTTCAAGGAAATGCTAAAGAATAGAAGGTGTTGTGATGTCTTTGCTTTGAAAAGTTTGAAATAAGTGACTGGTTATATCTGGATATTTAGCTGTTTGGTTGTCATTTTCAATTGCCAACTTAGTGGGACAATCACCAGTCCTGAAGGGTGACCTGATAACCACATAGAGATATTATTCTACAACCCATTTCCCTCTGCAGCCTTTAAATACAATAGAGACTGTGATTAGTTTTTGTTTTGTTGCTATTGTTATTCAGTCTTCAAATGTTTGAATAAATTCATCAGGGCACATAAAACATTTTAAAAATGAGGCTGTTTTATGAGTGGTCTTTGAAGCAAAGTAGAATTTTGCAGTTTGGAAAAGCAGGGGTAAAATTCCAGTTGATAGAGCAATACAGGCAAAGTACAAAGGTATAAAAGTAAATGATGCATTCCTGGAAATGTAAGTAGTCTGTTATGGCTAGAACATGGATTTTAAGATGGGGAGCAGTGAAAAATTAGGTAGGTTGGGAAGGTAGACGTCTTCCAAGTAGTAACAAACTGACTGATGGGTTCAATGATTGATTTATTGTCAGATATTATGTCAAGTACTAAGAATAAAATGGGGAACAAGACAGACATAGCCCCGTCCTGACAGAACTTGTCTTCTGGTGAACTGTTAGCTACAAGGTTGTCATGGGAGATTTTGTTTATATAAAAAAACAAAAATTTCAGATGAGGACAAGGGCAAAACTTTATGAACCCCAGTTACACAAACATCAGTTTACCCAGATATTTGGGGAAAAGCTCATTTAAAATGTATAAATGGCTAGTGTTAGTAGTAAGAGTAACACAAAGCTCTTATGTTTACATAAATAGTATGGTACACAATGTAATTCGCCCTTATCATTTGATTCTTCGTGTAATCCTGAGTTAGGTAATAGAAGTGTTATTATCTCGGCTTACACCTACAGAAACAAAGGTGCAGAAGATTAAATGGTTTGTTCAAGGTCACAAGTAAATTTTCCTCTCAAATGAATAGAGGACACAACCTGCCAGGCCAGCAGTGAGAGGAGGTGTATCTGGGATATCTAACAGGCCTTCCGGTCCCCTGGTGGCACCTACTTGAATTACAAGTACAGTTCTTGAAAGGAATGAACCACTTGCCAATTTAGGGAATGAATTAATTTTGTAAAATAAACCTTATTGAATAAAGATAAACTTCACAACCTGAATTTTAAAAATAGGAAAATTTACCAAATGCATAGTACATTCAAGGCCCTTAACTTAGATTATTTCCCTTAATCCTCACCATAATCTGAGGCAGCAGATACTGCTATTAACTCTGTTATGTAGATGAGGACATGGAGGGAAAAATAGGTTCAGTGATTCGCCCACAGCCACACAGTTATAAAGCAGTGAAAGGGGCATTTGATTATAGGATTCTCTAGTTCTGAAACTGAGGGCTTTCACCAATGGACTGTATTCTCTCCAGCATTGCCTACAATCATGCGTCCTATTCAAGACACTGAGACCCAAAAATATTACAGTGCACAGTATTGTTTTCAACTGACAAAAATAATGACTAATACCAATTCTATCAAGTGGGAAGCAGACCCAGCCCTTTTGCTTCATCTAGAAGGAATCCCCTATTATGGAGTTAGGTGACGCCAAAGGTGTTTAGGGAAAGAATTGGTGCTGAGGTGGCAGGAGCCTCACCCTACTTAAAGACACTACTTCCCTCCTCTAGAAAACCTACACTATCTGGCTATACATACCACTTACTATTTCTCTTTGTTACAGGCTTCTACAGACCCCCAGGTCACTCTCCATTATTCCTGGATATTTTAGGTCCCAACTTGTTTGTCACTTTCTCCAGTACTTCTCCTGTCATAATTTCTGATGACTTTAATATCCACATAGCTAACTTCCAATTGCCTGGCATTTTAATCCCTTAACTTAGTTCCTCTCTTTCAACGGCTTTGTCCCCCACATGACCCCAGCCACTCACCCTCACAGCCACACTCTAGATCTTAGCAACTTTCTATACACTAATCTCCAATATCCCATTCTCCATCCACCATCTTCTATCATTCCAGCTCACTCTGATTATTCTCTGTACCTAACCAGAACAAGCAATCCACTAGTCCTAATGCTATTTTCCTGTCCCTACACCCCCAGAGCTTCATCTCCTTACCAAGCTTGCATTCCTGTTACATCATTACATTCCTTGACGTGCACACAACCCCCACTACCTGGCCTCTCCTCTTGCTTTCATACTCTCCAACCAAACCCCACCCTAGCTAACTCCAGCTCTTTGCAACACTGAAATTATCTGTGTAACTGAACATGGCTGGGGAAAAATTACAACTCCTAGAAATGTTCTGCCTTTAAGTTCATGATCATTAATCTCAAAAGGACTTCAGTGCTCACCAATAATCCTACTGCATTTCCCAATTATCCCCTCTTCCCCTCTCCTGGATTATTTCATGCTTTCTCTCTCCTCCCACCCCCAATTCCTTCTACTGCCTCCCTCTCAGCTAATCACCTTGCTTCCTATTTCACTAGGAAATCAGACCCAATCAAAAAAGAAACTCCTTAAGCTCTCACTGTCACATCTACACACCCATTTGCACTGTGTCCATATGCTCTTCCTTCCCTCCTGTTATTCTTGGCATTCTGAAATAACCATCCTTGATCCTACCTAAATTCCTTATCCCTGTTTGTGCACTAGATCCCATCCCCTTTTGTCTGCTTTAAGATATTGCCATAGCAATTGTTCCCTCTTTCATGCATAATTAATTTTCCCTCTCTACTGAATTATCCTTGTCAGCATTTAAATGTGCAGTAATTTCTTCCATCTCAATGAAAGAAAACAACCTTGACTCACTTCTCCCCCTTGCTTCAGCCTCATTTCTCGGCAGCCCTTTACAGCAGAACTTTTCTACTTGCTCTCCTTCCAATCTCTCTGGATCCAGTTCCCTGAAACTAGTCTTGACAAAGACACCTCCACTGTCACTTTCATGACAATGGCCTCTATGAGGCTAAGACCAATCACTGATTTTAAGTCCTTATCTTACTTGAACAGCGAGCAGCATTTGGCACAGTTGATCATGTCCTCCTCCTGGAAATGGTTTCTTCCATTGGCATTCACAGCATCACACCCTTGTGGTTTTCCTCCTACCTTACTGTCCAGTCCTTCTTAGTCTCCTTTGCTGGTTTCTCCTTATCTCCCTGACCACTTCACAGTGGAGTGCTCTGGGGCTCAGTTCTCACATCTCTGCCCACATTCACTGCAGTCTCTGGGCTTTAAGTGCCATCTGCACATTTATGACTATGAAATTCATCTCCAGTTCAGAACTCTGTCTCGAATTCCAGCCTTCAATATGCAGCGGCTTACTTGGCATCTCTATGCTGATGCCTAACCAGTATCTTAAAGTTAATGTGTTCAAAACTGAACCATCAATCTTTCCCCCATACTCTACCCAAAATCTTCTCCATATCAGTTAAGAGCAATTCCATCCTTCATTCATTCAAACTTCAAAACTTGGAATCACCCTGCAGTCTTCCATGTCTCTCATACCACTTACACATTCCCCTGGCAAATCCTGTTGGCTCTGCCTTCAGTATAAAATCGGAATCCAACTACTTTCACTACCTTCGATGATAAAAACCCAATGCACATCATCATCACCTCTGACTTGAAATTACTGCCAAATCCTGTGGGGTTTTCCTTTAAAATATCCAAAGTCTGACTGGTTCTCATCTGGATCAAAAGCCATCATCTCTTACCTAGTTGACTGTAAAAGTCTCTTCACTGGTTTCCCTTGCCCCCTACACTATTCTTGACAGAGTAGCTAGAATGAGCCCTTAAAATAGAAGACCAAGCACGTAATTCTTTAGCACAAAACTCTCCAATGGCTTCCCATCTCCCTAGAGTGGAAGCCCACGTCCTTGCAAGATAAAATCTTATCATTCTGCCCATTACTTTTATGAACTCCTCCCCTCCTATTCTCAATCTTCTGTTCCTGTCATACCAGTCTTTTTGTTGTTGTTCAAAAAGCCCTCTTTCATCTGAAGGACTTTGCACACTGCCTGCACCTTCTTTTTACCCAAGAAAACTTCTATAATGATGGAAATCTTCTAGATCTGTGATGTCTAACACTGTAGCCACTGGACAACTGTGGCTACTGAGCATGTGAAATGTGGTGAACACAAGTGAGGACACACTGAGAGCAGGAGCAGGTTTAGAATGTTCTTCCTTGACATACCCACACAGCTTATTTCCTCTCCTCTTTCAGGTACCTGCTCAAATGTCACTTTATCAGTGAGGCCTTCTCCGATCAAGCTATTTAAAAGACCATCTCACCCCTCATATGGTAGTCCTCTTACCCCTTCCCTGCTTTGTTTTTTTTAATTTCTAGAACTAAGTAATTAGAAATACCAAGCATACTATATGGTTTTTTTTTTGTCCATTTATTTTTGCCTATCTCTCCAAACTAAAATTTAAGATCCAGAACACTGGGTCTTTAATCTGTTTTGTTTTCCCTGCTATATCACCAGGGCCCAGATTAGAACCTGGTGCATAGTAAGAGCTCAATAATTCAACAAACAATCCCTGCCAATCATTAACTTCTTGAGTGGTCTAGAACAAGACGTGATCCATCTCTTGGTCTTAGCTTTGTGCTTCCTCCCGTTATTCTTTGATACTGTTCTTGTTAGTTTTCATCTTAGTACTTAAAACAATTTATATGCTCTCTATTTGTTTATTTGCTTATTGTCTATCTCCTCCCTAGACTGAAAATTCCCAAAAGGCAAGAACTATATTCATCTTACTAATTTAGCGTCATGCCTGGCACACAGTTGTTACTCAATAAACAAACAGCCTTCCTGGGTTATCAGGCAATAAAGTCTGATACCCAGTAGAGGCTCAATAAGTATTTGTTGAAGACTGAATTAATGATTTAATCTTCACAACAAAGGGTTTTAACTAATTGAAATGAGTAAATCTCTTCTAACTTGGGCATTCTGTGGCTCTTAGAGAAGTATTCAAATATAGGTCCACACCACTACACAGACATCAGGTAAAGGCCACCTTTGCCATGACTTAAGACTTGTAGGATTATGGGCCCTGGAAGGTCCTGGAGGTGTTTATGTGCTCAGTAAGAGCTGGCATTATACTTGCCTATCAGCTGTCACTGGGGGCCTACAATCCAGCTTTTCTCCCTTCTTTCACTGACTTGGGAGGCTTTTTGTTAAGGTGGTAGTTGTTGTAGCGGTTTTGTGAATAGGCTCTGGGGGGCCTTTCTGTGTTGTTAACTCGGCCATCTTTGTAACACCTGCCAACTTTGTTAAATGGCTATACACCCCATTCAGTCTCCTGCTCTCCTTCCACCCGCATCCATGGCTCCAAGAGGGCAGTTCCTGTCAACAGGCCTTTCCTTTCTTTACTATGTGCAGCTTTAAAAAACGGCAGAGACAGGACACTAAATCAGCAGTAAACTTGTCCACTCACCTTTAACCGTTCGAGTCCATAAATTATGCTTTACTACTGGCAAAGGGTGGAGACTTTTCCTTCTTGCTTGACAGAATTTTTAACAGGAATTCAATATTTTCTAATAGGCCCCCACAAAGCTCCCAACAGCTCTTCCATAAGATAGAACTAGATCCTAAGGTTATTGTCTTCATTTAAAAATCGAACTTATCAGGATCAATAATATCACTTGCTTAGTCTCTTAAGAAAAGTGTACAATCATCTCCAAGTCATTTTACTGTAGGAAAAATTACACTGAGACTTATTTTGGTATCTCCCAAAATTACTCTTCTTTTTCTTCTGAACTTAATGCTACTAATACTAATCAATAACTGAACACATATTTGTAATATTATTTTTTTAGTTGGTGTGAAAATCTAAGTTTACTTAATAAGTTTGCAAGTTATGTTTCTAATTCTGAACTGAGGCTCTCATATTCTATTGTAAAATCAGTTTATAAAAAGCTTGAAATTTCAGGGAACCTAAACCTTGTTGTCGATGCTCTACTGATGAATTGCAACATAAACTGCAGTTTTCAGAGACAACAGAAAAGTGCCATCACTTAAACATGTCCATTTTCAAAGGGTAATTTGTGCAGCTGTCCCTCCACTCCAAGAGATGGTGTAACAACCTGTGCCCTCCGTTAGCCAACCTCAGGGATGATTGTTGGCAGTGCCAGCTATTTACTGTCACTAAAATATGTCCCTATAAATCTAAAAAAGTATTGAGCTTCTAAGTCTCCTATTGGTCTCCTTTCTGATTCTCCTCTGATTTCTTATTTCTAGCAAGTGACTGACAGCAGTATACAGATTAAGTTCCTGAGAAGGACTCCCTGATGATCCATTAACTTAGGATAACATTGCTATAATCTTGCTAGTTGCTAAGTAGCTTGAGTCTACAATGAACTCAGTGATCTTAAAATAAATTTAGTATTCTCTCTCAATGGTAGTAAACCTTATATGCTTCAAATCTTGGTGAACAAGTGAATATGAAATGGAGAAACAGATAAACTTACAGCATATAATGAATAATTGGGACATTCTTATTTCCAAGGATAGTCAACACAAATTGAAGTTCTAACGGTATTGCTAAGAAGAGTTATGGATCTAATCTACAGAAATAAAAACTCCAGAATTATCTGTATTTGTAAGTGCTTTCCTAGAAAATTATTTTCTTTTCTAGGCACCAAAATCCATCACAAATTCCTTAATTTCTGAGGAAAAATGCCTAACATTTTTATATTAACTTCTGGATAGGTTTTGTGATTGGATTGGCTACCCAGGAGGAGTTTGTGCTCCCTTTAGCCTATCTCAATGGGGAGAGTGTCAATGAGGTAAATTCTTATCTAGCAGACTTGGAAATATTTGACATGTTTCTCAGGCTTTTGTAGTTTATATTCATGTACTATATGAATACAGGGTCAGGAGAAGTGGTGTGGTGTGATCCGATGAAAATCATCCGGACTTGAGGTCAGAAGACCTTGATTCTAAACCCTGACAACCTCTAACTACCATGTGACTCTGTACCAACGTCTGCCTGCCATTTACCTCATGTACTAAATTAGAAGGGTTGGAAAAGCTGTTCTCTAAAGGTCTCTTCCAAATCTAAAATTCTACGATTCAATGAAACATAGTGACTTATGTAAAAGTCCAGAGATAATTCAGTCAATCAAGTCACATTGCCTTAACCTAAATGATTATATATTTCCAAGTTCAGATGTAATTACAAAGAAATGGAAGGGACAGAAATGAGTTGCCAGTTGAAATTAATAGACATCACAGGCACAGCTCACTTTCTTGAAATGCACATTGACAATTAGCAATTAACATCTTCTGGAGGTAAGCAAATGATCAGGAAGCCAAATAGCAGAAGGGAATCATAAAGTTTTCACTGTACCATTAGCACATATTTTATCACATGACAAATTAGGTGCCTTTCCATTCACTGTAATAATATATTTCCTACAATAATTAAAGAGGATTCAAGGCCTGATGCGCTCTGGCTGGGCCTGATTCTGAAGAAATTGCTTCTTCAGTATGATTTTGGTAGATTTCTGGCAAAAAAAGAAAAGACCCATAATCTCATCTTATTTTTCAGTGGCTAGTGACAGAAAACTAAACCCCCAAAAGGGAAAACATTGGCTTAATTATCTGGAGAGTCCAGCTTTAGGCCTGACTTCAGGTAAGGCTGGGTTGAAGGGATAACACAATGTCACCAGGACCCAGTCCTCTCTTTGGGCTCTGCTTTACCCTGGGTCGGTTAAGTTCCACATGGAAGAATGCAACATGCAGAATGACTGCGTGCTTTCTCCAAGATGCAATTTTAATATAAGTACTTTTTTCCCCCAAAAGTCATAATAAAAGCCCTGAGTATGATTACTACTAGCCTGAATTGAGTTACATGACCAAGCCTGAATCAAGTAGTGAGGCCCAAGGATGAAATATGAGACCAGCTTGGTCCTGGATCCAGGCCACTTCCCCGCCATACCCCCTGCAAAACTGCCAGGTAAGAGGGTAGGTGAGAGAGTTTCCTCAGTGAAATTGGAGTAGCTTTGGCTAGAAGCTGAGTTGACTGTAGTTAGGTTACAGATTACTGATATCAATTTCATGCCTGAAATAACACATGTTCTTAGAGAAGAACCACACACTTGGAAAGCATCCTAGAGATCCTAATCTCATCTCTTCATTTAAGGCCAAAAATGCTGAGACTTAAAGAACTGAAATAAAGCCTAATGGTTAAGCTCATCAACTTTGGAACCAGACAGTCCTGGTTTTGAGCTCTGATTCTGCCACTTATTAGCTCTATGACCCTGGGCAAAGTATTTCAATGACCTGAGCTTCATTTTACTCACCTGAAAACAGAAATAGTCATGGTCCCACCTTATGGAGCTAATGTGAGGATTAAATGGAATAATGAATGTACAGCACCTAGTAAAGTACCTAGCACTTCATGTCCAATAAATGATAGCTATTATTAATAGAGAAAGGAAAAGACTCACCCAAAGTCAACACAGCTAATTAATGGCAAGGCTGGAACTAAAACTGAGTCTCTTATCTTCTAGCCTAGAGCAAGTAGTGAATCAAGGTGAAATTTAAAAGCATGTAAGTCAATTATATCTGAAACATCATAGAATGAGTCAGTTTTCCTTCCCAAATTACTACCTGAAAGCTGCACAGTTCCCATTTCACAGAGCAGCCATGTAATGTTAACACCACCAGACCCTCTTTAGAAGGGGCCGAGACAGGCCAGTCATATTTTGCTCTACCAGTCATGACTAGGCATATTACAGAAAGACATCACTGACCTGTTGGATACATGCTGAGATCCTTGGGTATCTTAATGGCTACCTGTCTCATCAGTCAAGCATTTGCTGAGCACTTTCTGTGCATCCAGTAATGTAGGGAATAATGAAAATAGAAAGCACACTCTCTGCATTCAAAGGTCTTACTTTTGTTGGGAGATGGGTCAATTAGCTGGTGAGATGGAAAATGTTAAATATGCTAAGGAAGAAGGAATCACTATGGGCAGGTTAGTTAAATGCATGACTGGCTAGGGCAGATTTGATTAAGGAGAAAGGAACAGGTAAAGGGGATTCCAGGTAGAGAGCTCAGCATAAGGACAGATGCACAAAGAGATTAATATGATGTGTGAGAAGAGCAACATGAAGGATAGAGTAAGGAGAAGTAAATTAAAGTTAAATGAGACAACAGTAACTCTGGACTCAGGACTGAAAAGGCAACATGTGAGTAGAAGGTGGCTCAGGAGCATAAACCAGTGGGCAATGATTCCAATTCATTGATCTATTCAAAATATTCACTGGGTCTCCAGCTGTTTACCTTGGCCCTTCAAGGTCTTACATACTCTGACTCCATCCCCCACTTAGCTCTTCCTCTGCTGAATAAGCTTCATGAGTGTCCCAACCACAATGTCCCCTGTTTGCAAAACCTGCCCCAGTGCCCGTGTCTATACTCATAACCACATGCTTTTTCTAACGCTTACCATTCCTCTCCTCTCTCATATCTGCCTGACATAATTATACCTACTATAATGCCCAAGTCATATAACGTTATTCATTCATAAATAATCATTCCTTAAAATTGACAATAGGAGGAAGAGTTTACTAAGAGCTTTCACATGTACTATCCCATTTAATGACATTCTTCCTGACCACATTCCAAATTAGTTGTAAACTCTCCTTTGTCTGAATCCCATGCACCAGCAGCAAAAATAATAACAGTAATATATAATATTGATAGTAATGATAATACCACCATCAATAAATACCGAGCACTTTACATGCACTACCTGATTTAATATTTCTAACAACTCCATGAACAATTGTCATTTCCATTCCATACATGAGAAAACTGAGACTCAGGGAGAGCAAGAAAATTGCTCAAGATCACACAGTCACAGAGTCAAGGCTGGAATTCCAAAGCCTCTGTTCCTAAGCCATTGTGGTATCAGAGAAGATTGCTCTTCTGTAATGGCATTGATCATGAACTGCTTTTGATATTTATCTACCTGTCTGCCTAAGCTTCTTCATATGACTTAATACTGCTTGGGGTAATGGAGCATGCATTTATCTGTATTAATAATAAATAACATTTGTATAGTAACTTTGTAACTTACCAAGCACGTTAATATAATAGTACATGGAATTTGTACCACAATCTTGTAACGCAAGATTCATCTCCAACTTGCATATGAGAAAATGAAGTTAAGATGACTTAAGTGATTATCATCAAGGATTTATTGCTAGTAAATTGCACAATCTTCCCATAAGCAGCTCTCAACTAAAATCTGGTGGCAGTTGTTGGAGTTGTTATATAAATACCACAGTTCTCTCACCCTCCCCTGAGATAGCTTGGAGGCATGTGTTCTATGCCAGTTCTTGTAGTTCCCCAGTGGAAATAAGCTCCAGTTAACCCCCTGCTGATTTACTTCATCACACACCCTTTATTGGTACCTTCCTCATCTTGCTTCCTCTTCCTCCTTGTATTTTCTGGGATTATCTCCCAAATAAACTACTTTTACTTAAATTTTTTTTCTCAGTCTGCTTCCAGGGAAATCAAAATCGAAACATTCTTCCTGAAGCATTGTTTCTTCCAGTGGGTTAGAGGAATTAAGTTGGGGAAGTAAAATAATCAGGAATTTTAGACTATGTGATTTCCATTTTCTTTAAACAAAGGAGAGAGGGAACTGTTATAAAGAGAGTCAGTCATTTAATGGCCTGCAACCTGTTAAATTCACTGCAAGTCAAAACTTCTGCTTAAAGGGGCCCTGGTATTAAATTGACAGTTGCCTTGGAATCTAAAATAGAATTGGTTAGGACAGACTAGAGAAAGACTTTTTGCATTTCTGTGGTTATTTCCATTACAGACAGAAATACTCTGACACTTTCTTCTTTACTCTGATTACAGTTTAAGTCAATTTCTGAAATTCTTAGATTGAACTGGAACCTCCATCGCTTATCCTCAAAGTCTCAAAGCCTTAACATGAAATCAAGGATCTTGATGTAGTCAAGGGATATTGAAAGAAAAAACATGAAAACAATTTAATTTGATGAAGAAGTATTCAGGCAAACAGTGTAAAATGCTTGGTATAAATGCATGCACAGAAACATACAAAGCCCACAGAATAACTAGTTATTTTGAGTTCACAGGGCATTTTTTGGTCCAGGGGATTATCTAAATCCAGTGGTGGCTTCATTATTTTTACAAAACCTCTGGCCTTTTCCCTAGAGGGGAAAAAAATGGAACACAGAAATTTTAAGTCAAGTGGCAGAGCTAGGCTGATACCTTAGTTGTCAGTTCTTGAAGAATACTTCAGTTGAAGAAAGCATATCCCCCAAATTAGTATCTTAATTTTCTGTTAATGAATGAGGAAATGCATTTATATCCAAAAAGGTGCCACACAGGTATGAATATTTGTATTTCATATGACTGTTTAAATCATCTGTCCAGGTAGAGTCCTAGTGAATATTGGAGATAGGAAACCACTTAGAAGCTCTGGTTAAGATGTCAAAGATGGTAATACCTACTTTAGAGATAGAATAAGCCTGGCACCGAGCTGAGATGTGGTGTTCACTTGGCCCTACAGCTGAACCTATGAGAGAACTGGGGGTAAAACCTTTTTATGTTTACAAACCTCAGTGATAGCCTGGCACAGGAGAGTGAGGGAGTCTGGACTCTGTGACTATGCATTAAAGCTCTGAATTTTATCGAGATTCTCAGGGCATCTTTGTTTAGAGGCTTACCTCAACACATAATGGTTTCATTTATTCTCAGGAGATCCCTAAATGAGTAAACTACTATTAAAAGACACTGCTTCTCTTCTCCAAAGAGGAAAAAGAACAGAAGAATTGAAAAAACAAAACAAAACACTGTCATGATCCCAAGTGGGACTGTGAACTGATGGAGGGCAGAGTTGTGAAGATTTTTTACAAATGATACTCTGTGTCACCCATACCAAAATTCTTAATTCTGGAAAAAAATTAGAAAATTATGGATTTGGGTATACTGAAAAGTGGATGTCCAAGAAAAGGTAAAAAATTTTCCCCATTGAATTTTTAGAAGAGATAATGATAGCCAAAGCTAATTTTACCTGCTCAAAAAAAGGGTTGAATGAGTCCAGTCAGTGTTCTGCTATGCTAAGATAGGCTTTGTTTATGATGCTTTTGTGGGCAAAGCAAAGGCTGTGTTGTGGGAAGTGTTAAAGATATACTCTTTGGTTCACCTGCTAATTTCTTTCACTCAGTTATCCTGAATTTAGGAGATTAAATAAAAGTGATGTGAAACTTTTCCTCATCTGAGACAACATAACTCTTCTTCCATAGACTATGTGGATCTGGGAGGCTTCAGTCAACACTTAAATAGTCTAAAGAAAGGCAAATAGAAATAATTTTCATCTCTAATGAGGCAAAGTCACACAGAGCTCCAACATTTCACTCAAAGCCACAGTGGTCTCCCAGTCTGGTCATTTATTAAACTTGTATTTATCATATGAGTCAGGCTCACTAGGTCATTCTATTTCCACATTACAGATGATGAGGTTATAGTTCATTGTAATGAAAAGAAACCAAGTAATTCTTCAGATTTAATATCATATAGTTATGTAGAAAATACCACTTACTATAGTGGAAAAAAAGGCACTGTTTGTATATTTTCAATTATATTTCAACCAGAGGAGTCAATGGATTGGTTTAGATATTTGATATTGACATATCTGTTTTTCTCATAGGCTATGATGCTGACTCTTTCCATTCCTGATTTCTCCATCTATTTTCAAAGGTGGACTTGTAATTGTAACGGTAATTGCCAAAGTAATTCCACTATTATTTCTCTATTCTTTGAGTGCCCTTTTCTTCCGCTAAAGGTTACTGCACCTCCTAATCAGAAATATGGAGAACGCCCTTAAAGGTCA
The DNA here is from genome assembly GCF_030020395.1 of Manis pentadactyla. Classification (NCBI taxonomy): domain Eukaryota; kingdom Metazoa; phylum Chordata; class Mammalia; order Pholidota; family Manidae; genus Manis; species Manis pentadactyla. The sequence continues at coordinate 211,581,785 of NC_080019.1, read as the reverse complement.
TTTTTGAAGTCTTGTCTTAAAGAGGCATCTCTTTTGCAGTCCAGTCAGGATCTTTTGCTATTCTCCCAAGAAAAATGGACATTGTTCTTATTTACAAGAAGTTACCAATATTAATTGAAAGATTTCTAGACAAAAAAGTTAAACTGTGAGTCAAGAGACCAGCCTTACATCTGCCACTAAGTGGCTATATGAACATGGGTAAGGCATTTAATTGCTCAGTAACAAAATTTCTCATTTGCAAATAAGCAAATTGGAATGGATATCTCTCAGGTACATTCCAATTCTCAATGTATTATAAGTCTATGACAAATATGTTTAATTATTTAGAAACATGAAAAAATACCTTACAATACACTCTAATGAATTGTTGGTATTCTGTAAACTAGAGGTAACGAATCACTGCCGTCTCTTGGGCTATAAGGGCTTTCTGTGGGGATCTGTTTCTATCCCACAGAGACTGAGGTCAGGAAGAAAGAAAACTTTGGGCTTAAACAAAAGGGAGACTTAATTTATTCATCTTGGTTACTATCCCTTTAACTAGTTGGCAGGTGCTTCATTCACCCTTGAGAGCTTTTACTAAAAGGGGATCACCTAGGTCCAAACATAATTCATCTCTTGCATAAAAATGGAGTACTTTGGGATGGGTGCCCAGTTTTCAAAATAGCAACATTTCTAACTTTTTGAGAAAACTATATGTCACATTTTTATCCTCAGTGGTGAAAAGGCAGATTAGAAGTGAAGTGGGTAGTCCTGGAAACTAGGAATTTCCAAAACTGATAAACTCAAGTCAGATACCTGTGAAGATTTACAAGACAGAACAAGTTGGTATTAAACACCCAGCAAAGAAGAAATGAAGTAAAATAGTGGATGGCTGTCTTAGCAAGTTTATGCTTCTACCTGTGGAAGGGAAACATTCAACCTCCTGGGGAACCCTCTACCTCTAGATCCTATGATTCTGTGGCTCTATAATTGTAAGGCTGGAGGCACCGGATGGAGGGGTGAGCACGACAGACGAGCTCAGCCCTCACCAAATAAGGAAAGGGGGCAGCAAAGCCCCCAACCCCGGCCTAGTAAGGGAAAGAGACCAACAGATTCCGGCCTGATGATGTGCCAAAATCCCCAGCTGCTGCCCCCTCCCAACCTGGAAAAGGAGTAGTAACTTTCTCGTCCTTTGTCTACTGTAAAAGTCAATGACACGTGCCTTAAGCTAGCCAATCCTCGCACCACTGTAGACCTATGCTCTCCCTCCCCCTAACTTCTTTATAAACTCACTGCCTGCCTGCTGGGCACGACTTCTCCGGCCTGTAACTAACCAGACCGGCGAACATTGCCGGGGATTGTGCCCTATTAAACTTTTGGCTCATTTGTTGCCTCCTTGCCTGGTCATTTTGGCTCGATTTTACCTTACAATAATATTTCTAGGTTATTTTATAGATGAAAGGAATAGAATTACTTGAAAATGTCAATTTACTTATAATTATCCTGTTCTTTCAGGCATAGCCCCTTTCGTTTAGATTCTGTTCACTAGAATAACAAAATAATCAACAACCCAAATATATTAATATCCTGAATTTTCAGATCTTCCTGTGTAAAATGGAAGCAACAGGGAAGTCATCAGCCTGAGTTCATTTATCATATTTACCAATTCCAATGATCCCATTTTACAATCTATTATTACCCATTGTTTTAAAAATACATTTGGTTTGTATGATATTTTCCTTAATTGGTTAAAAATACAGAATTAGATCTCAAAGTAAAGGCTCATTCATTGCAATATTTTGCTTTTCCATAATTAAGTGAACAGTGTCCTTTGGATACTGATTATCATGAATTGTGATCCAACTTTTATATACTTGGCATTAATAAAGTAAAACAGTTACAGCTTTTTAGCTTTCCTTGGTATTTCTTTGGTTTGCTAATACCTTTTTAAGTAGGCTTTTAAGAATGTATTTTAAGAGTGTTTTACATCTTTGAATGAAAAATATATAAGAGAATTTTCATTTGCAAGGTTATTAGGCTAGGATTAAATTAAGGGTTTACGAAAGCCTATTGTAAATTGAAAGGTACTTCTCCAATGTTAATTATAATAATAAACATTTAAGGCAATGAAGAGTGGTGGTTAACAACATGGGCTTTTAAGGCAGAGTGATCTGGATTTGAATTTTGCCTTGATTCAAGACAATTCTACGAGTTTGGCAAGTTTCTTAATCTCTGAATGCCTCTTTTGCTGGCTTATAAAATCAAATAATATCAATACCTACCTACCAAAGTAATCCTAAGTAGTAAATATAGAGAGTATTTGTAAAGGATTTACATAATGCCCGCTCAATTCATGTTAACTATTATTAATTATATTAGCTCAATATTTATTGATAATAAAAAAATGTACTGATCAATTAATTAATCAATGGATTATTGTGAGAACTAAATGAAAAAAATGTATGTAACAGACTTTGCACAAAGCTTAGTCGATGTCCTATTTCATGTCTCTAAGAAGTCATCCTAACATCCACTGGCAGCATTCAAACAGAAAGGTGCCGGGTCCACAACATCCCAGCAGAGGCTCACAAAGGAAAGGCTAATGTGAGCTGCCAGCTGTAGCAGACTGAGATTGGTGACTGTTGGCAGATGAGTAGAGGGGCAGCCCCGTCCACAATGATCCCTGCAGAAGTGCCACTGCACAGTTCGCAAAGGGCCTCTGGTGACAGAGATCAGCCACTGCCAGCAGGTAGGCAGAAAGGTGGACCCACCACAGCCCACCAACAGCAACTGAAGCTCCACCACAAAGGAGAACCAGGCACAAGTGAACAAAGACTCTTGAGCTTCTGGGCACCACAAGACACCTTATTCATAAAGCCATTACTTTCTAGACTAGGAGGTATAGCAGATCTATCTGATACAAAGGAAAAAACACAGAAATCCAGACAAATCAAGGAGACAGAGGAATGTGTTCCAAACAAAAGAACAGAGTAAGATACCAGAAAGAGTGCTAAATGAAATGAAGATCACCAATATTCTTGATAAAGATTTCAAAATAACAGACATAACCATGCTCACTAATCCACAGAAAAGTACTGACTATCTCAGGGAGGATTTCAACAGACAAGAATTGAAAAGAGCCACTCAAAGTTAAGCAGTACAGTAACCGAAATGAAAAATACAATGGAGGGAACGAATAAGAGACTGCTTCAAGTAGAGGAGACAATCAATGAGATGAAAATTAGAGAACAGGAAGCAATGAAGCTGAGGAACAGAGACAAAAGAGGATCTCTAGAACTGAGAGGATGCTCAGAGAGCTCTGTGACAACTCCAAACAAAACAAAACAATATTCACATAATAGGGGTAGTAGTAGGAGAAGAGAGAGACAAAGGATTAGAAAGTCTCTTTGAAGAAATAATTGATGAAAATTTCCCCAATCTGGAGAAGAAAAGAGACACTAGGTCCTTGAAGTACAGATAGCCCCTAACAAAAGGAACCTCAGGAATACAACACCAAGGACATATAATAATTAAAATGAAAAAGCTTAAGGATAAAGAGAGGATACTGAAAGCAGCTGAAGAGAGAGGCAAAAAATTACTTATAAGGGCAACACCATAAGGCTATTAGTTGATTTCTCAGCAGAAACTTTACAGGCCAGAAAGGAATGGCATAAATATTTAATGTATTGAAACAAAAGGACCTTCAACCAAGAATCCTCTACCCAGCAAGGTTATCATTCAGAAATAAAGGAAGGAATAAAAGTTTCTCAGATGAACAAAAGCTAAAAGAATTCACCACCACTAAAGTGGCCTTAAAAAGATACATTAAAGGGACTCCTGTAGATTGAAAAATTCTTAAGCCTAAATATTTTTCATCAGTAAAAATAAACTCACAGTAAATGTAGTAGACCAATTTACTAACTAAATATGTATGATGTTAAAAAGAAAAGAAAAAAAGTAGTAAAATCAACTATACACAAAATCAGTTAAAAGATATACAAAAATGTAGATTATGACATCAAATACGTAAAGTGTGGAGGATAAAAAAGAATAAAAAAGAAGTACTTTTAGACTGTGTTTGAATAGAGTGACCATCAACTTAATAGAGACTGATATATTTACTAAATTATCTATGAACCTTCTGGTAACCACAAGACTAAAGCCTATAATAGACACACAAAAAATTGAAGGAAAAAAAACAAATCCAAAGAAAAAACAAAACTAAAGAAAACCATTAAATAACAAGAGTATAAGAGAAGAAGAAAGGATCCGAGAGGAAGCACAAAAAAATCCCAGAAAACAATTAATAAAATGGCAATAAGTATTTACCTATCAATAACCGCCCTGCATGTAAACAGGCTGAATGCACCAATCAAAAGACACAGGGTGGTAGAAAGGATAATGAAACAAGACCCATCTATATGCTGCCTCTAAGAGACTCATTTCAGACCTAAAGACATACTTAGACTGAAAGTAAATGGATGGAAAAAGATATTTCATGCAAATAATAGAGAGAAAAAAGGAGAAGTAGCAGTACTTCTATAAGAAAAAATAGATTTCAAAACAAAGAAAAATATGAGACAAAGGAGGACATTACATATGATAAAGGGATCAGTCCAACAAGAGGATATAAAAATTACAAATATGCACCTAACATAGGTGCACCTAAATATATATAACAACACATACTAACAGAACTACAGGGAGAAATAGACTGCAACTCAATCATATGAAGGGACTCTAACTCACCACTTACATAATAGACTGATCAACCGGATTGAAAATAAATAAGGAAACAGAGCCACTGAACAACATACTAGGCTAAGAAAGACTTAACAGATATTTACAGAACATTCCACCCAAAAGCAGCAGAATACACATTTTTCTCAAGTGCACATGGAATATTCTTCAGAACAGATCATATATTAGGACACAAAAAGAGGCTCAAACTTTTTTAAAAAATTGAAATTGTATCAAGCATCTTTTCTTATAATAATAAAATGAAACTGGAAATAAATTACACACAAAAACACCAAAACAACCCAAAAACACATGGAGGCTAAACAACATGCTTCTAAATAATTGATGGATAAATGAAAATATCAAAGATAAAATCAGACAATACCTGGAGACAAATAAAAACAAAAATAGAACAGTTCAAAATATGTGTGATGCTGCAAAAATAGTTCTAAGAGGGAAGTACACAGCAACACAGACCTACCTCAAGAAACAGAAACAATCCCAAAGAAACAGTCTAAACTCACAACTAAAGAAACTAGAAAACTAGAAAAAGAAGAAAAGAAACTCAAAGTTAGTAAAGGGAGGGGCATAATAAAGACTGGAGCAGAAATAAATAAAATAGAGAAGAATAAAACAATAGAAAAAAATCAATGACACTAAGAGCTGGTTCTTTGAGAAGATAAACAGAACAGATGAACTCCTAGCCAGACTTGTAAAGAAAAAAGAGGACAGACATAAAATCAGAAATGAAAAAGGAATAGTTACAACTGACACCACAGAAATACAAAGAATTATTAGGGAACGCAGTGAAAAATTATATGCCAATAAACTGGACAACCTAGAAGAAATGGACAACTTTCTAGAAAAACACAATCTTCCAAAATTGACCCAGGAAGAAACAGAAAATTTGAACAGACAAATTACCAGTAACAAAATTGAACTGTTAATCAAAGAACTCCCAACAAACATAAGTCCAGAACCAGATGGCTTCATAGCTGAATTCTACAAAACATTTGAAGAAGAGCTAATACCCACCCTTCTGAAAGTATTCAAAAAATCAGAAGAGGCAGGAATACTTCCAAATTCATTCTATGAGGCTGGCATCACTCTAATAACAAAACCAGGCAAAGACACTACAAAAAAAGAAAATTATAGACCAACATCGCTGACGAACAGAGAGGCAAAAAACTTCAATGAAATATTAGCCAACTGAATTCAAAAATACATCAAAAGGATCATCCATTACAATCAAGTGAGATTTATTCCAGGGATGCAAGGATGGTATAATATTCATAAATCAATCAATGTGAAATACCACATTAAGAAAAGATAAAAACACTATGATAATCTGAACAGATGCTGAAAAAGCATTTAACAAGATTCAGCACCTGTTGATGATAAAAACTGTCAACAAAATGGGTATAGAGGGAAAGTACCTCAACATAATAAATGCCATATACAACAAACCCACATCTAACATCATAGTCAATGCCAAAAAGCTAAATGCTTTTCCTCTAAAATCAGGAACAAGACAAGGATGTCCACTTGCACCACTTTTATTCAATATAGTACTAGTACAAAATGGTGGTCCCAGCCATGGCAATCAGACAAGATAGAGAGAAAAAGAGCATACAAACTGGTACAGAAGAAGTTAAACAGTCACTATATGCAAATAACATGATATTGTACATAGAAACACTAAAGACTTCACCAATAAACTACTATAACTAATAACTAGATTCAGCAAAGTTGCAGGATACAAAATTAATACACAGAAATCTGTTGCATTCATATACAATAACAATGAACTAGCAGAAAGAGAAATCAGGAACACAATTGCATTTACAAAGGCATCTAAAAGAACAAAATACCTAGGAATAAACCTAACCACGGAGGTTAAAGACCTGAAATCTGAAAACTATAAGACATTCATGAAAGACATTAAAGAAGACACAAATAAATGTAAATCTATCCTGTGGTCATGGATAGGAAGAATTAATATCAAAATGGCATCCTGCCCAAAGCAATTTATAGATTTAATACAATCTTTTTCAAAATAAAATGCTACAGCATATTTCAATGAACTACAGAAAATAATACCAAAATTCATGTGGAACCATAAAAGACACCAAACAGCCAAAGCAATCCTGAGAAAGAAGAACAAAGCTGGGGTATTACACTCCTTGACTTCAAGCTATACTACAAAGCCATAGTAATCAAAATAGTGTGGTACTGGCACAAGAACAGACCCATAGATCAATAGAACAGAATAGAGAACCCAGATATAAACACACGCATATATGGTCAATTAGTATAGGATAAAGCATCCATGAATATACGATGGGAAAAAGAACATCTCTTCAATAACTGGTTCAGAAAAAATAGGACAGTTATACGTAAGAGAATGAAACTGAATTAGTGTCTAAGTCCATAAACAAAAGATAACTCAAATGGATCAAAGATCTAACTGTAAGTCATGAAACCATAAAACTCTCAGAAGAAAACATAGGCAAAAATCTCTTGAACATGAGCTATTTTTTCCTGAACATATCTCCTTGGGTAAGGGAAACAAAATAAAAAATGAACAAGTGGGACTCCTGTACAGGAAAGAACACCATCAACTAAACAAAAAAGCAGCCTATAGTATGGGAGAACATATCTGTAAATGATTTATCAGATAACAGGTTAACATCAAAAATGTATAAAGAACTCATATGACTCAACACCAAAATAACTAATAAACCAATTAAAAAATAGGTGGATGACCTGAATAGATATTTTTCCAAAGAAGAAATACAGATGGCCATCAAGTACATGAAAAGATGCTCCACATCACTAATCATCAGGAAAATGCAAATCAAAACCACAATGAGGTATCACTTCACATCAGTTAGAATGGCCGCTATCCAAAAGACAAGAAACAACAAATGCTGGCAAGGATGTGAGGAAATGGGAACCCTCCTACACTGTTGGTGGGAATGTAAATTGGTGCAGCCATATGGTATACAGTATGGAGGTTCCTCAAAAAACTAAAAATAGAAATACCATTTGACCTAGTAATTCCACTTGTAGGAATTTACCAAAAACCCCACCAAAATCCCTGATTTGAAAAGACATATGCACCCCCCCTATGTCTATGGTTGTATTATTTAATATAGCCAAGATACAGAAGCCACCAAGCATCAATAGTTAATGGATAAAGAAGGTGTGGTATGTATACACAATGGAATATTATTCAGCCACAAAGAAGGTAAACCTGCCATTTCTGACAACATGGCTGGACCTAGAGGGTATTACACTCAGTGAAATAAGCCAAGTGGAGAAGGACAAATATCATATGATTTCACTAATCTGTGGAACATAAAACAAACAAAACAAAATGAACAAAATATCACTAGACTCACAGACACTAAAAAATGACTGGAGGTTACCATGGGGGGAGGGGTCAGGATGGGTGGGTTGGGAGGTTGAAGGGGATGAAGGGGTATAAAAGTTCTCAATTATAATATAAGTTGGTCATGGGGACAGCAGTTCAACATGAAGAATATAGCAAATGATTCTGTAACAGCTTTCAATGTTGACAGAGCATTAACTGCACTAGTTAGGGTAAGGATTTAATTATGTGGGTAATGGTGAACCACTGTGTCGTATACTTGGTATATATCAACTATACTTTAATTTTAAAAAATTTTTAAGTAAACTAAAAATAAAATGATTTTGGAAAACAAACCATGAAAAAGTCATCCATTTAAAGTACACCACTATCAAGAGGGGCGGAAGATGGCGGCCTGAGTAGAGCAGCGGAAATCTCCTCCCAAAACAACATATATCTATGAAAATATAACAAAGACAACCCTTCCTAGAATAAAGACCAGAGGACACAGGACAATATCCAGACCACATCCGCACCTGAGAGAACCCAGCACCTCGCGAAGGGGGTAAGATACAAGCCCCGGCCCGGCGGGAGCCGAGCGCCCATCCCCCCAGCTCCTGGTGGGAGGAGAGTAGGCAGAGCGGGAGGGAGACGGAGCCCAGGACTGCCGAACACCCAGCCCCCACCATCCGGACCAGAGTGCAGTCACAGTACGTGCCCAGGGGGCCCTGGATGCTAGGGAAATAGGGCAGAAAGAACAGTGAGCGGGCACTGGAGGCCGGGTGCTGGAGGACATAAGAAAAGAGCGTGACCATTTTTTTTTTTTTGGCTGTTTTGTTTTGGCGAGCGCTTTTTGGAAGTCTTAAAGGGATAGGGACCCCAATACTAGGGAAACAGGGCAGCAAGAACAGTGAGCAGGCATCGGTGGCCTGGCGCAGGAGGACACAAGAAAAACGAGTGACCATTTTTTGGTTGTTGTTGTTGTTGTTTTGTTTTGGCAAGTGCTTTTTGGTAGTCTTAAAGGGATAGGGACCCCAATACTAGGGAAACAGGGCAGCAAGACCAGTGAGCAGAAGCCTGAGGCTGGCACCGGAGAATAAACAAAAACGAGCGACCACCTTTTTTTTTAATTAAAAAATCTTTTTTGTTTTGGCAGGTGCTTTTTGGAAGTCTTAAAGGAACAGGGCGGGACACTTAATCAAGAGGAAGGGAATCCAGGGATCTCTGGGCACCCTAACCCCTGGGCTGCAGGGAGCAGGGAGGCCCTTTATGGAGATAAATAGCCTCCCAGCCGCTCCTGCTCCAAGGAGACTCCACCACTTTGGAGTAGCTGCCCGAGCCAGGCCACGCCCACAGCAACAGCGGAGATGAACTCCATAGCAGCCGGGCAGGAAGCAGAAACCCTGTCTGCCCGCAGCTGCCCAGCACAAGCCACTAGAGGTCGCTGTTCTCCCAGGAGAAGAGGGCCACAAAACAACAAGAAGGGAAGTTCTTCCAGCCGTCACTCGTCCCAGCTCTGGAAACTATTCCTATCACCATGAAAAGGCAAAGGTACAGGCAGACAAAGATCACAGAGACAACACCAGAGAAGGAGACAGACCTAACCAGTCTTCCTGAAAAAGAATTCAAAATAAGAATCATAAACATGCTGACAGAGATGCAGAGAAATACGCAAGAGAAATGGCATGAAGTCCGGAAGGAGATCACAGATGCCATAAAGGAGATCACAGAAATGAAACAAACTCTGGAAGGGTTTATAAGCAGAATGGATAGAATGCAAGAGGCCATTGATGGAATTGAAATCAGAGAACAGGAACGCATAGAAGCTGACATAGAGAGAGATAAAAGGATCTCCAGGAATGAAACAATATTAAGAGAACTGTGCGACCAATCCAAAAGGAACAATATCCATATTATAGGGGTCCCAGAAGAAGAAGAGAGAGGAAAAGAGATGGAAAGTATCTTAGAAGAAATAATTGCTGAAAACTTCCCCACACTGGGGGAGGAAATAATCGAACAGACCACGGAAATACACAGAACCCCCAACAGAAAGGATCCAAGAAGGACAACACCAAGACACATAATAATTAAATTGGCAAAGATCAAGGACAAGGAAAGAGTGTTAAAGGCAGCTAGAGAGAAAAAGGTCACCATAAAGGGAAACCCATCAGGCTAACATCAGACTTCTCAACAGAAACCCTACAGGCCAGAAGAGAATGGCATGATATATTTAATACAATGAAACAGAAGGGCCTTGAACCAAGGATACTGTATCCAGCACGACTATCATTCAAATATGACGGTGGGATTAAAAAATTCCCAGACAAACAAAAGCTGAGGGAATTTGCTTTCCACAAACCACCTCTACAGAACATCTTACAGGGACTGCTCTAGAAGGGAGCACTCCAAGAAAGAGCACAGCACAGAACAACCAACATATGAAGAATCGAGGAGGAGGAATAAGAGGGAGAGAAGAAAATAATCTCCACGCAGTGTATATAACAGCTCAATAAGCGAGCTAAGTTAGGCAGTAAGATACTAAAGAGGCTAACCTTGAACCTTTGGTAACCACGAATTTAAAGCCTGCAATGGCAATAAGTACATATCTTTCAATAGTCACCCTAAATGTTAATGGGTTGAATGCACCAATCAAAAGACACAGAGTAACAGAATGGACAAAAAAGCAAGACCCATCTATATGCTGCCTACAAGAAACTCACCTCAAACCCAAAGACATGTACAGACTAAAAGTCAAGGGATGGAAAAACATATTTCAAGCAAACAACAGTGAGAAGAAAGCAGGGGTTGCAGTACTAATATCAGACAAAATAGACTTCAAAACAAAGAAAGTATGAAGAGATAAAGAAGGACACTACATCATGATAAAGGGCTCAGTCCAACAAGAGGATATAACCATTCTAAATATATATGCACCCAACACAGGAGCACCAGCATATGTGAAACAAATACTAACAGAACTAAAGGGGGATATAGACTGCAATGCATTCATTCTAGGAGACTTCAACACACCACTCACCCAAAAGGATAGATCCGCCGGGCAGAAAATAAGTAAGGACACGGAGGCACAGAACAACACACTAGAACAGATGGACCTAACAGACATCTACAGAACTCTACATCCAAAAGCAACAGGATACACATTCTTCTCAAGTGCACATAGAACATTCTCCAGAATAGACCACATACTAGGCCACAAAAAGAGCCTAAGTAAATTCCAAAAGATTGAAATCCTACCATCCAACTTTTCAGACCACAAAGGCATAAAACTAGAAATAAACTGTACAAAGAAAGCAAAGAGGCTCACAAACATATGGAGGCTTAACAACACGCTCCTAAATAATCAATGGATCAACGACCAAATCAAAATGGAGATCCAGCAATATATGGAAACAAATGACAACAACAACACTAAGCCCCAACTTCTGTGGGACACAGCAAAAGCAGTCTTAAGAGGAAAGTATATAGCAATCCAAGCATATTTAAAAAAGGAAGAGCAATCCCAAATGAATGGTCTAATGTCACAATTATCGAAATTGGAAAAAGAAGAACAGATGAGGCCTAAGGTCCGCAAAAGGAGGGACATAATAAAGATCAGAGAAGAAATAAATAAAATTGAAAAGAATAAAACAATAGCAAAATTCAAAGAAACCAAGAGCTGGTTCTTCGAGAAAATAAACAAAATAGATAAGCCTCTAGCCAGACTTATTAAGAAGAAAAGAGAGTCAACACAAATCAACAGTATCAGAAACGAGAAAGGAAAAATCACGACGGACCCTACAGAAATACAAAGAATTATTAGAGAATACTATGAAAACCTATATGCTAACAAGCTGGGAAACATAGGAGAAATGGACAACTTCCTAGAAAAATACAACCTTCCAAGATTGACCCAGAAAGAAACAGAAAATCTAAACAGACCAATTACCTGCAACGAAATTGAAGCGGTAATAAAAAAACTACCAAAGAACAAAACCCCCGGGCCAGATGGATTTACCTCGGAATTTTATCAGACATACAGGGAAGACATAATACCCATTCTCCTTAAAGTTTTCCAAAAAATAGAGGAGGAGGGGATACTCCCAAACTCATTCTATGAAGCTAACATCACCCTAATACCAAAACCAGGCAAAGACCCCACCAGAAAAGAAAACTACAGACCAATATCCCTGATGAACATAGATGCAAAAATACTCAGCAAGATATTAGCAAACCGAATTCAAAAATACATCAAAAAGATCATACACCATGACCAAGTGGGATTCATCCCAGGGATGCAAGGATGGTACAACATTCGAAAGTCCATCAACATCATCCACCACATCAACAAAAAGAAAGACAAAAACCACATGATCATCTCCATAGATGCTGAGAAAGCATTTGACAAAGTTCAACATCCATTCATGATAAAAATTTTCAGCAAAATGGGAATAGAGGGCAAGTACCTCAACATAATAAAGGCCATCTATGATAAACCCACAGCCAACATTATATTGAACAGGGAGAAGCTGAAAGCATTTCCTCTGAGATCGGGAACTAGACAGGGATGCCCACTCTCTCCACTGTTATTTAACATAGTACTGGAGGTCCTAGCCACGGCAATCAGACAAAACAAAGAAATACAAGGAATCCAGATTGGTAAAGAAGAAGTTAAACTGTCACTATTTGCAGATGACATGATACTGTACATAAAAAACCCTAAAGACTCCACCCCAAAACTACTAGAACTGATATCAGAATACAGCAAAGTTGCAGGATACAAAATCAACACACAGAAATCTGTGGCTTTCCTATATACTAACAATGAACCAACAGAAAGAGAAATCAGGAAAACAACTCCATTCACAATTGCATCAAAAAAAAAAAATACCTAGGAATAAACCTAATCAAAGAAGTGAAAGACTTATACTCTGAAAACTACAAGTCACTCTTAAGAGAAATTAAAGGGGACACTAACAGATGGAAACTCATCCCATGCTCGTGGCTAGGAAGAATTAATATCATCAAAATGGCCATCCTGCGCAAAGCAATATACAGATTTGATGCAATCCCTATGAAACTACCAGCAACATTCTTCAATGAACTGGAACAAATAATTCAAAAATTCATATGGAAACACCAAAGACCCCGAATAGCCAAAGCAATCCTGAGAAAGAAGAATAAAGTAGGGGGGATCTCACTCCCCAACTTCAAGATCTACTATAAATCCATAGTAATCAAGACAATTTGGTACTGGCACAAGAGCAGAGCCACAGAACAATGGAACAGACTAGAGAATCCAGACATTAACCCAGACATATATGGTCAATTAATATTTGATAAAGGAGCCATGGACATACAATGGCGAAATGACAGTCTCTTCAACAGATGGTGCTGGCAAAACTGGACAGCTACATGTAGGAGAATGAAACTGGACCATTGTCTAACCCCATATACAAAGGTAAACTCAAAATGGATCAAAGACCTGAACGTAAGTCATGAAACCATTAAACTCTTGGAAGAAAACATAGGCAAAAACGTCTTAGACATAAACATGAGTGACCTCTTCTTGAACATATCTCCCCGGGCAAGGAAAACAACAGCAAAAATGAGTAAGTGGGACTATATTAAGCTGAAAAGCTTCTGTACAGCAAAAGACACCATCAATAGAACAAAAAGGATCCCTACAGTATGGGAGAATATACTTGAAAATGACACATCCGATAAAGGCTTGACGTCCAGAATATATAAAGAGCTCACATGCCTCAACAAACAAAAAACAAATAACCCAATTAAAAAATGGGCAGAGGAACTGAACAGACAGTTCTCCAAAAAAGAAATACAGATGGCCAACAGACACATGAAAAGATGCTCCACATCACTAATTATCAGAGAAATGCAAATTAAATCTACAATGAGGTATCACCTCACACCAGTAAGGATGGCTGCCATCCAAAAGACAAACAACAAATGTTGGCGAGGCTGTGGAGAAAGGGGAACCCTCCTACGCTGCTGGTGGGAATGTAAGTTAGTTCAACCATTGTGGAAAGCAGTATGGAGGTACATCAAAATGCTCAAAACAGACTTACCATTTGACCCAGGAATTGCACTCCTAGGAATTTACCCTAAGAATGCAGCAATCAAGTATGAGAAAGATCAGTGCACCCGTATGTTTATCGCAGCACTATTTACAATAGCCAAGAATTGGAAGCAACCTAAATGTCCATCGATAGATGAATGGATAAAGAAGGTGTGGTACATATACACAATGGAATACTACTCAGCCATAAGAAAAGGGAAAATCCAACCATTTGCTGCAACATGGATTGAGCTGGAGGGCATTATGCTCAGTGAAACAAGCCAAGCAGAGAAAGAGAAATACCAAATGATTTCTCTTATCTGTGGAATATAAGAACAAAGGAAAAACTGAAGGAACAAAACAGCAGCAGAATCACAGAACTCAAGAATGGACTAACAGGTACCAAAGGGAAAGGGACTGGGGAGGATGGGTGTGTAGGGATGGATAAGGGGGGAGAAGTCGGGGAGTATTAAGATTAGCATGCATGGGGGGGTAGGAGAAAAGGGAGGGCTGTACAACACAGAGAAGGCAAGTAGTGATTCTACAACATTTTGCTATGCTGATGGACAGTGACTGTAAAGGGGTTTATAGGGGAGATCTGGTATAGGGGAGAGCCTAGTAAACATAATATTCATCATGTAAGTGTAGATTAGTGATACCAAAAACAAAACAAACAAACAAACAAACAAACAAAAAAAGGCAGTTCCTATGTGGTAACCTCCAATGAGTTCTACACAAGGGTATAAAGGGCATATAAAAGTGTAGGCAAAGGGTCTGTTTGCGTTTATACAGAAGATCAAAGCCTAATTAGGCTACCCTGAAAATGAACTAAGATTCGATATGAAAGAGAACTTCCAAAATCAGCACTCTCTGGAAGACTCATGCCAGAAGATGATCATCAAAAAACCCCAACAAAGATCCACGCACTGCTACAGCTGTAGATGCACTTATCCCACCAGCTCCTGGACTTGCCATGGGAATGAGGAAGGAGATATCTAAGATGGCCTGTGCATACAGTAAAACAACAAATTTGGCTGGATCTATACTGTTGGAACTCAACCAAGAATTAGGAGAAGTGCAAATTGTAGCGCTCCAAAATCTTATAACTACAGACTATTTACTGTTAAAAGAACATAAGGGATGTGAACGTTCCCCAGGAATGGGTTGTTTTAATTTGTCTGATTTCTCTCAGACTGTTCAAGTTCAGTTGGATAATATCCACCATATCATAGATAAGTTTTCACAAATGCCTAAGGTGCCTAACTGGTTTTCTTGGTTTCACTGGAGATGGCTGGTAATTACAGATATGCTTTGGTTATGTAACTATACTCCTATTATGTTAATGTGTGTTCGCAATTTAAGTAGTAGCTTAAAACCTATACATGCTGAAGTTACTCTACAAGAAGATATGTCAAAGAAATAATCAATCTTCCCATGTTTTCTTCTGCCTGCTACTTCTATAGCTTTTCTTCTTCCTTCCTAATTACAACCCTTAAATAGAATTCGTGCCTCATATCAAATTTACCAAGTATCATAATTCTTCCAAGTGGTAAAGATACCTCAAGACAAATGCTGGGCATAGAAGCTACAGGGCATAAATAAGCAAAGAAATAAAAAGCTAACCATTTCAAACAATAAGGCTTCTCTCTCACTTACCAACTTTACATTTCCCTGTATGGCCCCGAAAGATGACTGGTTAGCCAGAGACGGGTAAGATTCCTCAAGGGAGGAACAACCTAAGACAGGCACAGTCGCAGGGGGGTCATCAGGTGAGAAATTGGGGATCAACAGAGGTGAGGCTTAGAACCTTACCCCCCCGTTCTGAGAGAAATCTTCTGCATACGTGGATGTTTTATTGCCCTTGTCTAGCTTGGATTAACACATAGTCTACAGGCACACACCTGATCATCTACATTTGCTCTCTTACAACACTAAACTTTGTTTTCTACCTTTATCTTGTATCTACCTACCACTTCAGCATTTTATTAAAAATAATAATAATAAAGAGAGAAATGTGGTATCCACATATAAATCAAGTATAAAAACGAAATGAGTATTCATATTGGAACTGATTGTTCATAGTTCATAATGCATGAGCAAAACCAAAAGTTTCTGTGATGACTGCCCTTGTACTGTTCACTATGTAACTTATTCATTATGTAAGAATTTGTTCTCCATGTAAGAACTTGTTTGTTATGCCTCAGAAGATTGGAGACTGACGAATATTAGGCTTGGGGTGGATTAATGATTGTGCATTGAGCATTGACTCCCCTATACAGAATTTTATTGTCGTTAACAACCATTTGATCAATAAATATGAGAGATGCCCTCACAAAAAAAAAAAAAAGAGGACAGACTTACAATGGTAAAATAAATAAGTAACCAGGATGTAATGTATAGCATAAGGAATATAGTCAAGATATTGTAACAGCTTGGTAGGGTGATAGCTGGAACCTAGAATTATGTATATGAATGTTTTATCATTGTGTTGTACACTTGAAACTAATGTAATGTAATACTGTGCATCAACTACCCTTCAATAAAAAATAATTATCTAAAAAAATAAAAAATAAAAAAAATAAAGTACACCACTATTGCACGTGCATCCAAAAAAAAAAAACATTGCTGCCAGTTAATCAGAAGACACCATCAACAATGAAACACATCCCTGTTGCAGAGATAAAGTCTAGGGAAAAAAGGTACATTAGAATAGGTGAAATATAATAGTGTAAAATAAACAGTACAGTGACAAATGATGAGGGAGAGGAGGACATGGAAATAGAAAATACTCATTAAACTAATTTCTCAGTGACCTCAGAACCATCTATGAATTTTTTATTCACTATATACCCCTAATCATAATTATTAGTGAGGAAGAAAAATTAAGGAACTCAACAGAGGGGGCCAATAAAGAATCATAAAGTAAGATTATGGTGCATTATGATAAATCTCCCACAATATCCATGGAATCCTTGCATTAAATGAGAACTGTGAGTCACTAGTCTTCTCTTCCACCCAGTGCAAGTATTTCTTCTATAGCATCTGTGGAATGCATATATGATATTTATGTTGCAGTTCATTCCAGAGCCCCTTTCAACAGGTATTAAGTGCTTTTGTGGAAATATAAATCACTTTACATAGGCTGAAACTGGGGTAGGTGGGGAAATAGCAGCAGTATATGGGGGTGTGCTAATTATCACTGTCAACCTTGACAGGAAGGTGGGTGACAATAGATCTAAAAAGCAAAGTGGGAAAGGAGCATTTCAAGTATAATTTAGGCAAGATCTGCCAAATAAATGACACAGAAGAGGAAGAAGAGCTTTAATTTATTTCAGAAAACTTTTCCAGCATCTGGTATAGGAAGGAGAAAAGAGGAGAGAGAAAACATCAAGAAAAATGCATGAATGTCTTTGAGGAAAGGAACTGAGAGAAAACAACATAGTTGCTGCTGTTTGAGGGAAAACTCAGGAATAACTGAAGGACACACACCTTTTTACCCTGCCAATCAGCATGTCAGTTTTGAACAAGTCCTGATGGTCAATCAACCAATCCTATTAGAATCTAAATTAGTTTTAGAATAGAAGAAAATATTAGAAACTAACACAGTGGTTCCTGATCCTGATCATACATTAGAATCATCTAGAAAGCTTTATAAATATGCCAATGTTTAAGCCTTATTCCTAAGGCTTCTGATTTGGTTGGCCTTGGATGAGGCTCATGTGATTGGTGTTTTTTAAAAGCTTCCCCAGGGGATTATGATGTATATTGGACTGAGAACTACTGATGTAATTCAACCTCTTCACTTTTCATGAATAAATTAAGACATGAAGAAGTACAGGGACTCACCCAGGACTACATAGCCAGAAGCTCAAGCAGAGCTAAGACTCTGTGGTAGACTCTGTGATAGCTCTGGTCATTGATCTGTTTGTCACTGCTCTGTAGTCGCATCACACATCCACGCCCTTGTTACGGCCTCACAGTGGGAGGACAGTGTGCCTCTGCCTTTTGACTTTTGACTTAGCAGTGTGACTTGTATTAGCCAACGGTATATGAGCAGACATGAGACAATCAGTGGTTTGAAGTGTGCTTGCAGGGTTGGCTTTGTCCTCTTGTGGTCCTGTCTTTCACCAAGAGAACACATCAGGGTAATTAGTTGTTGATCCAAGGAAAAATGAGAAACTTGTGGAGTGGACCTGAACCCAGCCAAGCCCAGATAACCCAGACATGCGTGTGTCAGAAATAAATGCTTTATACTGTGAGCCACTGACCTTGGGGTGTTTTGTCATGCAGTATTATGTGGCAATAGCTGACTGAGACAGATTAAAGTCAAGTTTTCTAATGTGCGGTTCACTTCATCACTAGACCTCTAATGTCTTACTATATACAGGCTATTGGGTTCAATCTGATAATAATCTACTTGTGCTTCTTAAAAGATAAACCAGTTAGATTCCTTGTACATAGCATGTAGAAGCCAAAGATTCTTTTTGATTAGCTGGTAAAAGACAGATTTTTCTTCCACTGGGAACAATTCTTATCCACTTCTGATTATTATAACTAGCAGTTTTAGCTCTTATTATATAGAAAATGTATTTGATCCTAAGAAAAAATAAAAGCCATTGAAAGAGGTACTTTGATAAGCCCTATTTTATATATAAGAAAGCAAGGCCCTAAAAGGTAAGTAACTTGTCCAAAGTCATATAGCCAAAATAGGAACTACAAAGGCTATCCACCTAACTGCTATGCTATACAGTCTCCATCTTGACTTCATTTTTCTGATCAATGTGAACTACTCATATTGTTAATCTGGAAGAAATGCACATTCACCTCAGTATGCTACTCAAAGAAAATTGCTTTTTCTTCAAGTATTATTTCTACATCTTGACTATTCTTACTTTTACATTGTCTGACATTTAACAACAGGGAGTCTGTAAAACCTGAAAACATAAGTTAATTTCATGTGAATAATTGTGTACCCAGTTCCACTGTGTGGGTTTTTTCCCCATACTAATCAGTTCTCTGACACTAGGCCTATAAATGAACTCAATTCTGACACTAAGTACCTGGAGATAGCATCAGATCCCACAGGTTAAGGTCTCAGTCCTGCAAAACTGCACCCTCACCCAACTTCAGACACAAGTCCAGATGGTTACCTGTGTTTCTGACCAACTAGCTACAGATTGGATGTTTCAAGGACCCCCCTCTTTGGGCTTAATTAATTTGCTAGGGAAGCTTGCAGAATACAGAAACATTTTACTTACTAGACTATTGATTAATTATAAAATAATATAATTCAGGAGTAGGCATATAAAAGAGATGCATAGGACAAGGTATCGGAAAAGGATGAGGAGCTTCCATGCCCTTTCCAGGCATACCACTCTATCTGAATCTCCATGTCTGCACAAAACCAGAAGCTCTCCAAACCCAGTCATTTTGGGTTTTATGGGGCTTCATTGCATAGACATCATTGATTAAATCATTGGCCATTGGTGACTGAACTCAATCTCTAGCCTTTCCTTCCTCCTCAGAGGTCGGGGACAAGGAGGTATGGTGAGGGATGAGACTGAAAGTTCCATCCCCTAATCATATGGTTTGTTACTCCTGGCAACCAGCCCTCATCTATAGGTCACCTCAGTGCTTGCCAATACTTACCTTACTAATATAACATATGATAGTTTTGTAGCATTCCTCACTTAGGGAATTCCAAAGGTTTTAGGGTCTCTTAACAGAAAGTGGCCAAATACCAAATACATATTTCTTATTATAAATCATAATACATATATCTGTAAAAGATTGCCTCCCCTACAGGAGCTGAAAATGCTACTTACTTTTTTATTCTTAACTCCCCTTCCCACCACAGCACTTTATGTGATTTAGACTCTGCCAGTCAGATGTTGGTGCCAACAGACGTCTTTCCCTTTCTTTAAGGAACGTGAAAGTTTTCCTTCAGAAGCTCCCATCTCAGCACACTTCTATTCTTTTTCATGGACCAGGAATGAGGCACATGATCATCCCTGGCTGCCAAGAAAGCTGGTGATGTGAGTATTACACATTTTAGCCCCTCCAGTGGGATCTAGCAAGAGAGAAGAAGGCTGGGTATGGCTTTTGTGTAACCTTTCAGCAGGTAGGTATTGCTATACCCAATTTACACATAAGGAAATAGAGCTCTTAGAGGAGAGATGACTTTCCTAGGGTGATACTGGTAGTACATGCAAGAGATAGGATTTGAACCCAATGTCTGCCAGGCTTAAAAGTCCACATTCTTCCCACTACGTCATTATGGTGGTTTTAAAAGTATATCCACAATTACTTGTTAGTTCTCACTCCAAGAGGTGGAAGTTAATTCCCCTTCCCTTGAGTACAGGCTGGACTTAGTGACTAGTTTCCAACAAACAGAGTGAAAAGGAAGTTAGGTTACCAGATTTAGCAAATAAAAACATAGGTTACATTAGAAGGAAAAGGACAGGAATGGTCATTTTAAACTTTAAAAACATGGATGCCTTCTTGAATTCCCTCAAAATTAAGGTAAACAATAATAGCAAATCATTCTGAAAGAAGCTAAGGAAACAACTACTTAAGTGAAAGTTAAATATGGTTTCATAAATGTTTAATAACTTTCATGTAATCTTCATTGTATTATGAGATTAAAATGTATTTATTGAATGTGCATAAATTCATGCCCAAATCTGAATTATTGTGAAATTTTTGTGTATTGTTATGATTGTAATTCTGAACTGTATTATGAAGTAATTCTTTCTGATACTGTTTTTGTGCCACCCATAATGAAAACCAGAATATAAACATACATACACAAGTATGAACTATTCCATTTAAATTTTTAATACTTTTTTTCTTTCTGGTGCCTATAATTGGTCATTTGTGAAAGGAAAGGAGTGACACACAGCAGCAATTCACCAGAGAATTCCACTTTATTAGGGAAAGGTGCTGGGTTATATAGGAAGGGGCATGGGGTAATTGTGGTGTTACTTCTACAGGGCTGGTGGCTACTGGCTAGGTGCTGGGATTAGGGGGGCAAGGGGTGATTGGGGTTCAGATGGCGCCGGCGGGAATTGAGGACCCAGAAGAGAAGCAGGAATTTCATCATCTTATGGGTGGGGGCCCTTCATTCCCCCCTTTCTCCTCTATGGGGTTGTGGACGTTGCTTTCTCTCTGACTGCTTCTTGCTGAACAGGGGCGGAGAAGGGAGTGAGGGCTTGAGGACTGGGAGGAAAGGGTTGATAGGACTCCCCACTGTAAGGACGAGTAGACATGGACTTCTTCAGGTTGGAAATCAGTGAAGGTTCCCTGTAACTATAGGTCGAGGACTTTTTGATTCTAATGGTGCCAAGAGGATACGGGTGCCAGAAGCCAGGCGTCTGCGGCCATTGTTTCCAGGAACAGTTTCCAGCGGAGAGAGGGGTCCATCTCAGCGTGTGGTGAGGAGGTTACGTGAGGGTGAGGGATCTTCTGTGACTAAAAGCTGGTAGTTCCTGAGTAAAAGCTGGTTGAAAGTTTGATTAGAGATTTTACCGACTTGGGATTTGATAAACTTTACTATACAAGGTAAGAAGAGACAGGCGAGAAGAATGATTATTATAGGGCCTGCAATGGGCCACAGCCAGGTGAGGAAGGGGTTTGTTAGTATTGAAGAGAATGGGTTGGAGGAGTAATACTGTGGGTACCGGGAGTTACCCATGTAGTGAATGGCGCAAAACCAGTAGGGACATCCCCGTAGGTGTCTGGCCATCGCCTGCAACAGGCTTGTTTTTGGTCATAGAGGAAGCCGAGGTAGGGAGAATAAAGGTAGCTGCTAGTGAACACTTCGGTGGAGGGAGGAAAGTGGAGGTATAAAGGCTCGGAGCAGCCTTTCAGAGGGCAGTCTGATGTGGCAATGAGGGCAGTAATTTTTGTTTGATGCTGTGTGTAAGTCTGTCTGACTTTGAATCGCCATACAAAGGAGGCTGGGGTGGCGGGGAAGACAATAGGAATGAGGGAAAAAAGCAAGAGAGAGCGAGGGAGCAGTAAAGGAGGAAAAAGTCATGATTCGGGTATGGATGGTAAAGGGGGTGAACGGGATTTTGGAGGAAAGAGGACAGTAAGGTCAGGAGTCTGGAGGGAGGGAGAGTCTGTAAACTTTTGTAGGTTAAGAGATCCTTTAGGTGATGTGGGGACAGAATGGTAAGGGGCGCCCCGAATGTCAGTTTATGAGCTTCCTTCTGCAAGAGCTGTCCAGCGGCTAATGCCCGTAGGCTGGGGGCCCATCCCCGAACTGTGGGGTCTAATTGCTTGGAAAGATAAGCTACTGGGGCAAAGGATGGGCCATAATATTGGCTTAGGACTCCTAGAGCTTGACTGGAGCTCTCATGAATGTATAATGAGAAGGGCTTCGACAAATCAGGAAGATGGAGAGCTGGGGCTTCCACAGGGCTTGATGGAGCTTAATGAAGGAGTGTCGGGGTGAGGAGGATAATGGTTCTTCAGGGGGGGCCCTTGCTGAGGTTGTATAGGGGTCTTGCCAACAGGGAGAAGTTAGGGATCCATGCTCTAAAATACCCAGCCAGGCCTAGAAAGGAAAGGATTTCTGTCTTGGTTTTGGGAATGGGCAGGTCAGAGAGGAGCCATTTTCTGTCTAAGGTAATGGACTTTCTTTGTTGAGATAGAAGAAATCCGAGGTAAGTGACAGAAGGGGAAGAGATTTGAGCTTTGACAGAGGATACCCAGTAACCTCTGGAAGCTAGAAGGTTAAGTAGGGAGGCAGTGTCAAGTTGAGACTGTTCCCATGAGGGACTGCAGAGTAGAAGATCGTCCACGTATTGTAATAAGGTGGACACGGAAGCCTTGTGACAAAACTGTCCAAGTGAGTTGTTCAGAATGTCTTGTGTATGGGTCTGTCCAGGTGAAGGCAAAAAAATCTTGGGAGGAGGGGTCCAGAGGGATAGAAAAAAAATGCGTCCTTGAGATCTAGAACTGAGAAGTGGGAGGGGGAGGCAGGGATCTGCGATTAAAGGGTGTATGGATTTGGGACTAAGGGATGGATAGGGACGATGGCCATGTTGATGAGGCGAAGGTCTTGGACGAGGCAGAAAGATCCGTTGGTTTTTTTTAACAGCTAATATGGGGGTATTAAATGGGGAGTGAGTGGGTCTGAGGTAATTTTTGTTAAAAGATCTTGAATGATGGGCTGGAGGCTTATGAGGGCTGAAGTGGTTAGGGGGTATCGGGCCTGACAGATATACTGAGAGGGGTCACGTAATTTGATAGAGGCAGGAGGACATAGAGCCATGGAGGGGCTTGTAATGTCCCAAACTTTGGGATTTACAGGATGTATGAGGGTGGAACTGGAGCTTTCATTGGGTAGAGGGGGGTCGTCGGCTATGAGGGCCATCAGAAAGGGAGTACTGGGGGCTGTGGGAGTGGATATAGTTATGGAAACATGGAGGAGAGAAAGGATGTCCTGTCCTAGTAAGGGGATGGGACACTGGGGCATAACCAGGAAGGAGTGGGAGAAAGGTATGGGATTGTCTTGGATTGTGCAAAAAAGGGGGGGTTTAATGGGAAAATCTGTTTACCTCCTACCCCGACTATAGGAGTAATGGCAGGCATGGTAGGGCCCCGGTATTCCCACAAGACTGAGAAGGTGGCTCCTGTATCTAGGAGGAAGGAGATGGGGTGACCGTCTACTATTAAAGTAACCCTGGGGCTCCTGTTTGGTGATGGAAATGGTCGGGCGAGAAGCCCCCGGGCCCGTCAATCTTCTTCTGCCAGCCCCACTACGGAGGGCTTAGGATGGGGGTTGTTCGTCCAGCCTCCCCTTCGGGTGGTTGGGCAATCAGACCCCCAGTGGCCCTTTTTGTGGCATCTGGGGCATGGGGTGGTAGGGGATCTGGGGAGGGGCATGCCCTTGACTAATGTCCCTCTTTTCTGCACTTGAAACAAGCTCCTGTGGGGGGCTTGTTTGTAAAGGGGCGCCCAGGTTGTGGTTTTATCAGCTGGGCCAACATTTGGAAATTGGCCTGATCAGCCTTTTGTTTACGGCGTTCTTTCTCCTCCTCCCGGTTATGGAAGACTTTAAAGGCCACTGTTAGGATCTCAGTCTGTGGGGTAGCGGGGCCCTGTTCTAACTTTTTGAGTTTAGCTTTAATGTCGGGGTAGCTTTGAGCCAGGAAGTATGTCATAAGGACATGTCTCCCGTCAGGCGTGTCTGGGTCCAGGCTGGTAACTGTAATAGGGCTTGAGTGAGTCTGTCTAAGAACTGGGAGGGAGCTTTTGAAAATTGACTCTTTACGAGCTGCATTTTTCAGACCTGCTATTAAGCAGCAGGCGAAGATATCTCGAGAGCGGAGACCCACGGCGGTGGGGGACTGAAGGGTTCTGGCTCAGTCTGTGGGGGAGAAACAGGTGATGGGGGCAAAGACGGAGGAGGCTGCTGGAACTTAGTTAGAGGGGGGCTGAAAGGCTCAGGCTTGATCTGCAGGGGGGTGAGGTGGGGGAGGAGGTGGTGGTGGAGGAATGGGGAGGGAGTGAACAGGAGGCTTCTGCGGGGGAGACAGCTTGCAGGCTGGGAGAACTTGGGGGGAGGCGGGGGGAGGAGGAGGCGGCAGCGAGGGAGGCGGGAGGAGGAGGTGGAAAGCTTCGGTATAGGGAATCTCCTTCCATTTTTTCAGGCGCTGGCAGTAGTTAAAGGATCGCGAGTGATGTTAGGATCAAGAGCTCCCCCTGCGGGCTATTGGTTGTGATTGTCTAGGGGGTATGTCGGCCAATCTTGGGAGCAGTATTTACGGAGAAGTTTTGGTTTTATATCAGGCGTCAGGGAAAGGGTAGTTAGATGCTTGAGCAGGCATTCAAGAGGTGAGCTTCCAGGGAGGGATGAGGAGGCTCTCATGGCTAAAGGACAGAGAAGGAGACAAACAGGGGAAGATGAACGGAGATCCTCGGACTGGGAGCAGACGGCAAGGAGACAAAGGGCGTCCCCGATGATCCTTTGTGGTCTGCGGAAACTCGTATACGAGTCGGTTTCTTAGGAAGTGTGGGTCGTCACCCAGACTTCTCTAAGAAGGCAGAGTGCCGGAGTCCGAGGTACCTAGTACTAGGAATTTTCGGCGGAAGGAACGGAAGGGGGGGGGGAGGAGCGTTCTCATCCGCAAAGGAGTCACCTCGTTTATGGCTGTTGAAGGGGGGCCTGAGGGTCCGCCACAGCCGTGAAGGCCTGAGGCGGGGAGACTTCCCCTCTCATCCCCGAGCATCAGGGCCTTGCTGGACGATCACAGTCAATGGCACTGCGATAGCTCGGGGAAGAGTGGCCCACTCCAGGGGGAAAACTTACCCAAAGGCCAGAGAGGAGTGGTGAGTGTGAGGAGCCAGCGCTGGAAAAAGAGGACAAGGGCAAGCTGCTGCTGGTGTCGGGGGGAAGACGGGGCCCAGTTGGGGTGTCCCGTCTCCCGGGTTTCGGCACCAATGAAAGGAAAGGAGCGACACACAGCAGCAATTCACCGGAGAATTCCGCTTTATTAGGGAAAGGTGCTGGGTTATATAGGAAGAGGCATGGGGTGATTGTGGTGTTACTTCTACGGGGCTGGTGGCTATTGGCTAGGTGCTGGGATTAGGGGGGCAAGGGGTGATTGGGGTTCAGATGGCGCCGGCGGGAATCGAGGACCCGGAAGAGAAGCAAGAATTTCGTCATCTTATGGGTGGGGGCCCTTCAATTTGGAACACAGAAAACTCCAGCAAGAGACTTGCTTTCATCAAGCACTTTATCAGACTGAGAAGTTATGAAAGGCATTGGAAGAAGTTATTAACTTTCAAAATTATCTCTTCTTTTTCAAGAAGAAAACAATGGATAATCAGATTGTCTTCATTCAGTGAATCCCCAGTTTGTGGTTTGGGGAGCTTAGAGATATTGTGAAATTAATATTATGTTATCTTTTTCTCCTGGCTCACTCTTGTTGAGGTTTATGGGCTACATGGCTAGTGAGACATGACCCTCTCCTAAGAAAATTATTTTCAGGAGCCAAAAAAACACAAAAATGAACAGACAAAATAATAACCAGAGTTAAACTTTTCCTTCTTTCCCCTTCCTGATGATAACTGAGAAGTATTGAGAACTTTTGGAGTTAGTGCTCTTCTAAACTCCCTTTCCTTCCAAAATCAGTTGTATAATGAACTGTAAATGCAATGGTTTGGATTCAGGTACAACACTGGCCTGTTTGTAGCAGAGAAATAAACTGATAGGAGACATCAGCAGAAGGAATTCCTCATATTGGTAGCTACTGACTTAAAATCTGCACAGGAAAAGACCTTGATGTGCCAAATGAAGCAAGAGGGACAAAAAATGGAAACAGGACTAAGATTCCTGGATTTTTACTCTAAATGGTTCTTTTGAAGAAAATGGTGATATCCTTTTTGCTTATTACCTCATTGACAGATGGACAAAAACAGATTTAACTGCATGTTCTTTCAAGTGGAGGATAGTAAAACAGAACAAGGAAACAGTAGTGCTAACCTGTTTGAATCAATATGTTTTCTAAAATAAAGGTATAATGGTCTGGGAGAAATATATAATATGCCCAGTTACATTTGAATAGAGACAAATAATGAATATTTTTAGTGTAAGCATACTCCAAATATTGCATGGCATATACCTATACTAAAAATGTACTGTTTATCTGAAACTTAATTTTAAGGGGGTATTTTGTACTATAGTTGGCAACACTAACGGAAGTAACAGTGTGTGATCTGAAAGACTAAGTCTTAAATGCACTGTTACTTCTCTTTCCTCTCTCTTTTGGATCATTCTCTGGGGAAGGCCAGCGGGATTTTGTGTGTGTGTGAAGACACTCAGGCAGCACTATGGCTAAGTCCATATGACAAAAAGCTGAGGCCTCTATAAAACAGCCAGCAGGGAACAATGGCTTCCTGTGAGCAGCCACACTCTGGCCTTCAGATGGCTGTAACCCCAACTGAAATCCTGACTATGACCTCATGAGACTCTGAGCCATAGCCACTCAACTCAGCAGAATTCCTGACCCAGAAAAACTGTGACATGATAAATATTTGTTGTTTTAAGCTGCTAGGATTGGACTAATTTGTTATGTAGTAAGATATAACCAATTCAGCCCAATCACTTAAATAGATGCACA
Organism: Manis pentadactyla; assembly: GCF_030020395.1. Lineage (NCBI taxonomy): Eukaryota > Metazoa > Chordata > Mammalia > Pholidota > Manidae > Manis > Manis pentadactyla. Next base: position 211,554,484 of record NC_080019.1, on the reverse strand, counting down.
TCTATTTAGAATTCTGATCAATCTATCTGGCATTTAATGAATCTTTTTGTTTAAAGGAAAATCTTACCTTTTGTTTGGAAGTATCGTATTTCCTATGAAATATCTTTTAACAGCACTATCCTGTCAAAGGCAGATCCAATATAACATTAACTGCTGAGGTCTTCAAGGAAAATTTGATCAAGAATAATGTTTTCAGAGAACATTTTATGCAAAAAAAACAAAAACTAAGTCATATACAATAGATGGGCAATGTGCATTACAGATTACAAACTTTCACACAGATTAGGTTATTTCATCACTGAAAAAAAGCAAGACTACAACATGACTTTTATAGGTTAAAAAAACAAGTTCTGTAATATTTTTTTATGCTGACAGATAGTAACCACACTAGTTGGGATGAGCATCTAGGAAGGTATATAACTATTGAATCACTATGTTGTATACTTGAAACCAGTAAAATATTGTATATCAACTATATCTCAGTTAAAATAACAAGGCTTTAAAAGGTTCAGTGATAGGCCCAAGGTCACACAGCAAAGATTCTAACACAGATCATGTGACATTCAGTCCTTTCTAAAGTGCTGCCTCTCAAATCTGAACAGTGTCTCTTTCTGACATTGGTCATGGATCTTAAATGGTGTTCTGTTGCAGGTAGTTTTCAATATCAAAGAAGTTAAAATGAAGGGTAGAAAAATGATCATCAATCATGGGAAGTCAAATCACAAAAGTAAGCCTCTCTTGACTTCTGAAAAATTAGTTTTAATTTTTCTCAGTAATTCAGCAGCCATGGTTGACAAAGCCATTGCTGGCCAAGAGTTGACGCAATCATTCAGCAAATCCTGTCACACTATTTGATCTGACATTTCCTATCTTGAGAAATATCCCAAACTACAACATAAGGACAAATATTGGGGAAAATCTGTCATAGGCAATAAATGCAAAAGAAAGAAAAGCAGGGCTAAAAGTGGAATTCTTGTACTGCCATTCTTGGAATTATCATGTATGACTCCTCAACTCCCTCCCAGGAATACTAGGTGTTGACAAAAGTCAAACTATGTTAGTTTTGCTATACATACAGTTCATCACCAGTTTGTCCATCAGCTGTCCTACTCAACTCCCACATGGGAGTCCATGTCAGAACCTTATTTTCAAAGTTGATTCCTGGAAAAGTTTTGTTTCTCCCGTAAAAGTGTTACATATTGAATAGGAAATCTAAATGGAAGGGGAACTAGTTATGAAGGAAAAGGGAAGATAACAAGATTGGTTAGTAAAAATAAAAATAAATGCAGGGAAATCAGGTCACAATCAGAAATCATGGTGAAAGAGGGGAAAGATACAGTAAGACAAATCAAGAGGAACTTTGAGATGGTTTGCATTCTTTTTACTTTAAGGGACAGAGAAGCCAAGAACATAGTAGGAAGCTGAACAAGTGGAAATACATTTCTTGCTAAATACTTCACTGTAGATACTTCACCACTGCCTGTCCTCGCATTAAAATGTGAAAATCCACATTAAATTAATTGTCTTATTTCAAGCTGCTATTATGAATTGTTATGGACTACATGGTTTATAAACAACAGAAATTAATTTCTCACAGTTCTGGAGGCTGGAAGTCCAAGATCAGGGGGCCATGGCCGGGTCTCGAGAGGGCCATCATCCAAGTTGCAGACTGCCAGCCTCTCATTGTATGTTCACATGGCAGAGAACAGAGAGAGGAAACTAGCTCTCTGATGACTCTTATGTGGGTACTAATCCCATTCATGAGGGCTCCACTCTCATGACCTCATCTAGTCCTAATTAGCTCCCCAAAGCCCCACCTCCTAATACCATCACTCTGGAGGGTAGGGTTTCAACATATGAATTTTGGGGGAACACAAACATTCACTCCATAACATGAAGCAAACTGTAATTAGAAGCAGAGCTACAATTGATATAGTATCTTCATTTAAAGAAGAGGTCTAGGCAGGACATTGGGAGATAAAGCAAAACAAAAATATAGAAGGAAGGAGGAAAATTTAGTTATAAATAAAAAGTTAACTTGAGTTTATATCACCAAGCAGATTTCTAGATTCTATAGGCCTGTTGTATCTCCCAAGGACGCCAGTCAAAAAATAATGTGGCAAAAAGTAATGTAATTGCTTATTCAGATTATCTCACCTGTTCTACTTGTTAGCATTATTGCTTGAAAGGTAGCCCCAGGAGCCCGGGACTCATTTTCCTGGCACCCTGAATGAGTTGGATAAAATAGAGCAATTTTACACCCTCCTCTCATCACATCCTAGGAACAGATGATGTCTTTGCTCTGGATATAAAGCAAACAGTCAACACTAACATTCTTTTCTAACAAGGAAAATGCATCAAATGGTCATGAAGCCTTAAAAGATTCCACCAGTCACACTGTTCTCTTTTAAAAACTATTATAGGAGGATGTTTACAAAGTGTCTGGGATGATTTTTCCATTTTCCCAGGTCAAATTAGACACAACTGGTTGAAATGGAGTTCTGTACACTAGGAAGTGACCTCTAGGGTGACATGCATGGCTTGAGAACAGTTGGAATGTTCCATGTTGTTTTCCTCTCTGAGGAAACTGAATACAAGATATACACAGAATAATAGGTTGTCAACTCAGAAAGAGAGTAGAAATAAACAGGCACAGAAAAAATCCGAGTCATGGAGGCAGCTGACTTAAGGTTTGCTCTTGGGCCATTAAAATCACTGCACTATTATGAACATTCGAGCTCTGGGTGAGGCATGGCTATATGGTTACTGAGAGGGGTTTTACTCTTTCCTTTCCTTCTGGGGCATTCTAACAGTAAAATCTCTATTACCTGAGGTTAAATAAACATTTCTCTTTTTTTTTTTTGCCTCCAGAAGGACACTGGCTAAAAAAAGTGAAACTTTTCATTTTTAGTGTTTCATTTGTCCAGGCAACCGGGGAACTCTTAGCCAAATCTTATGCTTAGCAGTTACATTAACTCTAATGGTTAGAATTTTGCTGCCTCTCCATCACTCGGTCCTGATTTTTATGTCCTATGTATAAACTGCATGTGTATGTATATGTGCTTTGGACAACAGAAGGTGCCTGAACCTAGTTGCTTGGTCTTTGGAGAGTCACGCACCCAAAATTCTAAGACATCCAGCTTAGCAGAACCTCCTAAAACATGACTTCTCAAATATTTTATGATGGCCTTCAAATGTCGAGGTCTTTGGATTTTAGCAATTTCTAATTTATCTCACATAGAAACAGAAGTAAAAGTAGCAAACAGCTGTCCAAAGTTCAGAAACAATCCTACAAGAACAATTCTGACCCTAGATACAGATGGAAGACTGTAAAATTCATCAAACTTTGCTCTGCTTTTCAAAGGCTGAGGTGGAGAGAAATAGCCTAAGTGGGAGGGAGAAATAGTCATGTCTCTCTCCTCTCTCTCTCTCTCTCTTCCCCCCACTCCCAAGTGGGACAAATAGCTATCTGTAGTACAATCTTAGTATGACTCCTAAAAATACCCTCATGTTTCAGTATTTTATGAATTTGATCTCCAGATTTCAAAAAGAGAGATTAAATGAATTGATGGGACAATAAATATAGGCCTAACCCCCCCATCCCAATCCTGACTAGATATATGGCAGTCACGTCATTAGTCTCTATTGTTCTCTCTTCTCTATTACCTGATCATATGAAGAAAGATCTAGAGAAACAAAATTAGCAGCAAACTGGTTGGTAGACAGCATCATACAGCATCCTATGCTCCTCTCAACCAGCACTTCAAAGAGCTTTGTTATCCTTCTCCCTTTCCACACCAGCCCCAACCAAGTGGAGCTACCTGCATGCATTCAATAAAATGTTTTTATTGAGAGCTTGTGCCCCAGGCACCATGCTAGGTACAAGAAATACAATATTGAGCAAGTATATATGATGCTTGCCTTCTTGAAATTTATATTCTTCCATTGGTTCTCAACTAGGAAAAATATTCACCCATATAGGGCATTCAGAAATGAATGTTGGCATCTTGAGTTGTTAAACGACTGGGATAATCTACTGGCATTTAGTGAGCAGCATATGGGATAATTTAATACAGTGAAGAATTGTCCTGAGCAAAAGGTCAGAAGCTCTCTGACTGAGAAAAAGACAATTACAATAGAATGGTTTAAGTACTATTGTAAGAGAAGCACAGGATGCTTTTGAGAGCAGATGTCCTGGGCACCAACGATACTTTGGAGTTGGCTAGAAACATTTAAGTTGACAACAGACCAATGAAAGGATTTAACTAGCTGGTAATAAGGTAGAGGAACTGATTTCACATAATTTTCTAAAAGTATTGGATAACCAAGTATATGAATAAAAGATGAATGATTCTTGTTTGTCTCCCACCTTTAGACATTAATTGTTGGATGGAGGTCAAAACACTGTTTGTAATTCTGTTTTTAGTCATAAATATAGTCATTGGGTAAGTTTACTTTTCTATTATGAATTGGTCTAAGGAAGAGAGTAAAACCTCCAAGAAGTTAAAGGTTTACATTACACATTTCCATGAACTAGACTTAAACTTTTTCTAGTTCACCTTACATTTCTCTTTGCTGTGTCTTTTTTCCAATTTATTCAATTCCACATATCATTTATCTAAGAACAGGGAGTACTTTATCACTCCCAAAAGTTTATATAGTCTTCTCATTAATAATCAAACCTGAAGGGATGACAGGTTAAATCTGAATAAACTTATACCATATATTTACAATCACACATTCCCAAGAACTCCCAAATTCTTACATGCTTCTTTGATACAGAATCAGCTATTACCTGTTTTCCTCAAGTCTCTGTTCTAAGTTGGCTGAAAACATTCTATTGAACACTAACATTACCTTGCTTCACCTAAGACTTGTCAAATGTCCTCAGAGAGCTGCTCTAAGGCAACACATAGGCGAGTGTGGGTGCCCCTCAGGGCTAGAGTGAGACACAGAAATCAGCCATGTCCGAAATGCACAGGTGGCTTATTTGGGTCAGTTTAAATATATATATATATTTTTAAAAAGAAATGAAATAAAATCCACATAAACACAGATAATATTAGGAAAAGCAAAGAGGAAAGAAAGGAGTTAGGGAAACGAGTTACATGCTTGCAGATTCTACCGATATTTTATATGACCTAAAGCACTGAATACATCTAAAACCACAGAATGTTAGAACTGGAAGAGCATGAGAGATAGAGCTCTGCACCATCAGTTTGCCTACAAGAAGAGTGAGAATGAAAGCCAGGAAGGATGGGCCACACCAGTACTGGAACCGGGCAGAGCCAAGACCAGAAATATGGCACACAGTAGTAAAGAACATGAGCTGTGGAATCGGGCCATCTGGGGTGAGGCAACTCTACTACTTAATTCATCCCCCTTAGCTTCAATTTCTTCCCAGGTAATTACAGAATTCTAAAATTGCCCATATTGTGAGTATAAGGATTAAATAGGACATGCACATAAAGGACTTCGCATGAGGCTTGGCACTTAGTAAGAGCTCAATAAAATATTAGCTATTAGAACGGTTATCTGTGGTACAGAGCCACTCTAAAACACAAATCCTATCATGTTTCTGAAGCGTCATACTATATCAGGTAATCTTTCTACCCTTCATGTTATCTCGAGGACACTGCGCTAGAATATGTTCTGAAGGTTTCAGGTAGAGATAGGGGGTGGATTCTAGCTGCATTTCCAAACTCTTCCATATATAGGCTTCAACACCTAAACGGAGACTTCACTCTTAGATTCATTCCAAAGATCCCTGCAGGCATCAGAAGATGACAATCACCATTTTTGAATGTGAAGAGACCCCAAATTGCAGACTTTTATGCTGAAAAATGCCTTAGATATCTTTTATTCTAGTCATATCTTAATTATGGAATCCTCAAGAGCAAGGCCTTGCTCCTTTATTATTATTATTATTATTATTTAGGTTTTTCAGGGTTAGAGATCCATTAGAAATGGATATGCATTCATCAAACTCAATGAATATTTGTGGATGGTAGGAAAATTATTTGTTGGTCCTTATGCCTTGTCTTTCTTACATGGGGTTACCCTGGTCCAAGAATTCTGTGAAGCAATCGTTCAATAGCAATTTTTACCCTTGAACTGATGATAACAATAGTCAACATAAAGAAAGCACTTTCCAACCAAGCAGTGGGCAACCGTTTATCATTATCTTCTCATAACCAATGTAGGAGAAAAGGATTATCATTCCCATTATGATTATTCCTATTTTACAGATGGGAAAACTGATGTTCAGAGAGTTTAATTAATCCATCCATGGTTCCACAAATAGTAAGCTGTGATGCCAGGATTCAGACCCATGCAATTTTGGGTTCTTAACACTTGATCTTATGCTCTTAATACCTTTGGGGTCTCTAAGTGATAAGAGACAAATTTCTAAGTATTTTCATACTCTACCACTCTGGCAAACCTCTGCAGTATTTTTACTTTGGCCAGAATCCCTACCTTCCCTAAGGAAGTAACAAAAGGAGATTGCAAGCTTTATTTTTTCCATATCCTAGGTTTTCAATGCCGCAGTCAGAGGTGGTCACTTGAAATGCACATGCTGCCCATACCCAATGTAAGTCATAGCACATGGGCATGATGAGAACAAAGAGAAAATGTGCTAACACTATTGACATACCTGTAAACTATCTTCCACCAAAAGAAATCAACCAAGTTGAGGGTATATGTTACAAAAACAGATCAAAGTCATGTGTTTACCAACACGAGGGAAACTGAAGTTCAAAACCAAGACCAGACATTAAATATCATTATATAAGGCACCAGTGCTGTCAAGACCTTGCAAGGCTTAACAGCCAAATTAGCAATAAATTCTGACAGCCTCATCTATCAGCTCTGTTCAGCCAATCCGATGACAACATCATGTTTCTTTGCAGGCCCAGGGAACACACACTTGCTGAAGAAAAAAATGCACTTGATTAAATTTGGTTTTGAATAATTGGTTCATTGGAATTCTTGAGCTGAAGAAAAATGACATTTCTAATTTATAGAAATCATTATTTGAAATACAGTTATGGCTGCTCAGAGAACCCCTGGAACTAAATAAATTGAAGCCGGCACATTTAAGAAAGCCATTAAGAGGTACCTAATCACAGCCCCTCCAATTATCACTCCAATAGAGCTGGTGTGGAAACCTGCCAAAAGCCAGATCCCCTACTCTGAAGGCTACAGTTGCTGTGTGGCATGCTTGAGAGCCAGACAGGGTGGATCAAGGCTTATTATGCCCACTTGGCAGCCCAGATGCTTGATGTGGCCTATGAAGGAGAGGAACACATTTGGGCAGGAAAGGCATGAGGGGGATAAAAAAAAAATTCAGGCAACCCCAAAAGCTGTTTGGAAGGATTCTTTCATAGGTGTACACTGCTTGCTTGCAACTATCCCCACTAACCTGTGCCAGGCTTGGCCTTGCATTCCAAGTTATTTTAGCATCTTAGGGAGCCAGGAGGGGCTCCCTCCAGACCTGTCTGGTCATTGCAAAACAACTTGGAATATTATTACATATGATATCTAAGTGAGAAGGGAAAGTCTACACGTCTCTTCCAGCCCATTGTATGGGCACATTAGTGTAGTTTAGACTTTATCTTATCTCTTAGTTATGAGATGAAAATGCAGGCAGGCTATATGGGAGAGAAAACATCTCTAGGTCACTTGGGTAACCAATGCTCTGCATGTAAGTCAGAAGACCAGCCAGGGTCCCTGAATGAGAGGAGTCCATTTTTTTTTCTACTTTGCATGGGCTGGTAAAGCACAGACGACTGTTACAGCTGGGATATGTGATAGGTGAGAAACATCTCCCATGTTTTTTGAATAGCATGGAATTCAGCTGAGATAAACATAAGCTCTTACATTTTGGTTAATTCAATTGCATTTGATGGATGGTAGTCAAGATTGGGCATGGGGAAATGTGACTTATCTGTAGTTTGTGAGAAAAAGACCCACAGGTGTTGATCATATAAATGCTGCCAACAATGTGTATGGCTGTCACTTGTGCTACTGCAAGCCTGTGCTGTGCTCATAGGACAAGGAAGGTTGAATGTCACTATATGCCACTTTGGTCAAACGAAGTCCAGCATATTATATTCCTCTCTGAATTCCACATTTTGAAAGGCAAGGTCTATAATGCAAGCAAAGAATAACCAACAGGGGAATAAATTTGGAAACTAATAATAACATCAGCAACAGCAATAGCTAATTAATTCTACAGAGGAGGACATAGACTTGGAGAAGTTAAAAACTTTCCCAAGGTCATATAACCAGTAAGTGATAATGCAGAATTCAAATTTGGGATTATCTGATCCATGCTTTATTGTGTCATATGGATTTATTTTCTTAGGCTTTATCATTTGGCCCATATTTGTCTTTTTTTAAAATAAAAATCATATATGTTTATGGTGAATAACATGATATGATGACATACATATACACAGGAAATTATTACTACAGTCAAGCTAATTAACATATTATCTGAGAAGAGGACACTTTTTGCCTCCAAAAGCCTATGGACATCCCATAATTACCTTAGTAGATCCCAAGCCTAGAAATCCACCAACTTCAGAAAAACAAAATCTGGTAACATGGTTTGGCCTCTTTGCTGTGAGATCTCATTCCTGTCATGATAAAACACAGCTCCTGTTTTTTGGTGCAACATGGCCTATTTGCAACACTGCATCTTTAAGGAATAAATGAGACCCTGGTTTGAAAGAAATGAGGCCAGACTGAAAAATATCCTTCTGTAAGCATTTTAATAAGCATGGAAATGACATATGTGATCTTGTCATTCCCAGGCTACTACCCATTTCAGTCAGGCCCCCAGTCACTACTTCTAGGAGCATTCGCTAGACACAAACTAGAATATGGTCAGAGCTGGGATATAGGCAGAGTTTGCCCTATGATAGATATGGAAATGTACCATGCAGATCCCCTTCAAAGCAGGCCTTGCTTCCTACCAGTAAGGAGTATGGTCAGCAGAAGGCCCCAGCTGTCCACTTAGCTCCAAAGAGCTGGCTCACTGACATCATACCTTTCCCAGGGTGGCCTGCCTCCCGTGGCTAAGCAAAGTTGTGGTACACAGGCCTTACCAGTCAGCGAGAAGCAGGCCACTCTGCAGGGCAATACCTACCCCAGCACTCCCTGCCAGGTTGGCCACAGCTTTATCAGGCCTGCATCCCAGTTTTACTTCTTCTGCCCAAGTATTCTTGCTCTTTCCCTTCACAAGTGTTGAGCTCCCATAAACATCTTGTGTCTCAAACTCCATGTCCTCATCTTCTTCTGAAGACCCCAAACACTGACAATCATCTCTATCTGTTCTGTGACTTCAGTCCTCTTAATTGTACCCTTTTCCAGCCCATCATTCCAAATAAGATGGAAAAAAGACTTAATTGGTTGGCAGTTTCTGGTCCAAGTTTCATATATAATCCAAAGCATGATGCAGTAGAATGAGCACAAGCTTCAGAGACAGACAGCTCTGGATTCAAATCCCACCCTGGCATTAATTAGCTGAGTGACTTTGGGCATGATATTTAACCTCTCTGAGCCTCAGTTTTCTCCTCTAACAAGTGGCAATGTCACCACCTACCTAATAAGTATGTTGCAAAAATTAAATGAAATCATATGTGCAAAGAACCTAACACATGCCTGGTACACAGTAGGTGTCATGGTTCCTTTGATACTTAACATATACTTTCCTTGTATTCTAATTTACCTTTTCAGGTATTTATTTCTTGCTTCTCCCATGAGACTTTAAGGTCCTGGGAAAATGGACTGTGCTTTATTTCATCTAGATCTTTCATAAGATTCCAAGACTGGATTGAAATATATCAAAGGTGCTCACCATACAGTGTGACCAACCTGAAACTGGTTTCTTGGCATATCACAGTTACAACAGCAGGTGTAACTCTGAACTGTGTATTTAGACACATGAAGACTTCAAAGTAGATTTTGTCTGCTACTCAGCACCACAAGACCAAATGCATAATGATTAAAAATGTACAGAAAACACTGTGGTTGGTGCTCCAGTGTCCATTCTACCCCAGATGATCAGTCCAATCCAACCACCCACTCAAGTCCCCCAGAATTGAGCTGGTTTAAGGATGGACACAGGTTTTCACTTGGCTCGAACACACTGCAGACAAGGAACTGTACTATTGTGTTGGATAGGAGATTTTTTCCCTGTCTTTTGTTGGATGTGGCAGAGGAAGCATATTCCTCCAATTTACATATATTTATCAAGAGAACCAGTGCTCAGGGAGGTCACAGCGTCGAGACTGAAAGTTCCTGGGTTCTTGATGACACTGCTGAGGTACTAAATCACCATGATACAAAGCCTGCACTACCTCTAGTCTTTCTGGTATGTGAGGGAATAAATGTCCTTGTTGTTTAAGCTATTTGAGTGTGGGATTTTGTTACTTCGAGTCTGCAGCTGAAAGTGTCCTAATGAGGTGAGGCAAAATATTCAGTATACAACCACACCCATCCATGGAGTCTTTTATGCTTAGGGGTATAATAGAATGATTTAATGTTTTAGCAGAAAGAGGCCATCTACTCATTTATAGATTAGGAAACTGAGGCTCAGAGAAGCTGAGCAAGTTACCTACAAAGACAGAACTCATTAGCACAACCATGACCACACCTTAAACTTCTTGACACACAGCACCAAGGCATTAATCCACTCATTCAACAGCATTTCTGGGTATCTACTATGTGCCAACCACTGTATTCTTGCTTAAGCATCACACTCATTCCCAAAACACATCATGGAAATGAATTCTTACAACAATACTTGCAACTGGAGCCAAAGGACAATAAAAATGTTTCACAAGGCCCTGTTAAGGCAGAGGCACTTGGAGAATGTTACAGATACTTTCAGTAACCAGAAAATAAGAGGGACCTAAGGAAGATATGGGAGAAGTGTTGAGCTGATTGGAAAGATTTATCAGATTTATAAAGAAATTCCAGTGCACTCAGAGGAGAGGTATTTAACAGGATTACCTGTACTCATTCACTTTTTCTGGCTATAGAATTATAAAATGTATTCCTATAAAAATCATATAAAAAATGAAGCAGAAGGAATATAAATGTCACTTCACTCAAGGCGTATCTATACACTGGGGTTTAAGTGCCATAGTCCATTGACCTGGCTAAAGAATATTCACCCCGAATGGAATTTAGGAAGGTATGAGGGGAGGTAAAAGAGGATCAGCCACAACGACTCACTCACAATGCTTACACACAGCCCCTTCTGAGGGAAGCAGTTCCTTGAGCATCCTCTGTACATAGGACTTTGGGCCTCCTTCTAGCCACAACTTTTTGAACGTTACTGAATGGCAGCCAACTTTTAGACTGGCCATTGATACATGGAGGTGGGTGAACGTGAAAATCTCTGCTCAACAGAGATGCTGAAGACTGGATTCACTGGGTACATGTGGGGAGTAATGAGGTAAGCAATACCATAAATGATGATTTTATGAGGCCATCAAGGACTTTTAGCAGATTCAATACCTTGGGACAAGTAGGAGAGCTGTCTAATGTGCATAAGGGACTTAAAGATCACAATTGACCATCTGCCTCAGAATCACCTATGGGGCTTGTAAAAAATTTAGATTCCAGATATCCACTCAGAGCCACCAGATCAGACTCCTGGCAATGGATTCCCAGACCCTACACTTCAGCAAGTTAGTTTTCATGCACAAAGTTAAAAATTTTTAAATATTGATCTAATTCGGAACCTTTGTTTTACCAATGAAGAAATCAAGGTAGAGAAAGAGACACAAAGGCAAAGCAAGACTCATTTTATGCATTTGTTCACTTTTTCCAATGAAGATGTTGGCATCCCTCTTTCCTGTATCTGATGACTTCACTCACAGTGCCTGTGTACCTGCATTCTGCTTGCAGTATATTTCTTTTCCTGTGTTTACATTTCCTATTCATTCATTCAGCAAACACTTAATGAGTGTCCCTTATGGACCAAGTCTCTTACTAAATTCCAAACAAACAGAAAGAAACAGAATCCCAAAAGCTGTGATCCAGGAGCTATGTGTTACCTCCATAAATAAAATTTTAAACAGGATATCTTTCCAAACATTTGAATCTCCCTGCTTTTTAAATACTCAAGTACCTACTATATAATTAATGCTTATTATATGATTAATAAGAATTGTTGACAAATAGACTCATAACCTCCCAAGACCCCAACTCCCCCCAAAAAGTTATACCCATGTCAAAAACTAAATCTTGCTTGGGCTCCCATCTAGAAATAGATAGAAATACACCTTTCTACAATGAGACCTTAGCTAATGCAACCAGATTTCAAACTGCTCACTCACATCTAAGAGTATCTTAAGTTCTAACAGCAATGGCCATTAATCATCTAACAACCACCCATGCACAAGGACAACCATTAGCCATGCAAACTGGCTTGCATCCAAAAAGGGGAATTGAGCACATAGTGCCTACTGTGGTCATTTAAAATGTGTTTCTTTTATTGCCTGAAGACTAACATGAAATGTCACCAACCAGTGCAAAAGGGCCTCCATGTATATTAAAATGAATCACATAAAGAGGTTCTGCAAGCAAAAAGAAAAAGAAAAATACCTCCCCATGGGGGCAAGGGATAGGTCATAGGAAAGTGAGATATGAGTGAAAGGACACTGGGCCAGGATGCTGGAGCAGAAACCAGTGGTAACTCAACTAGAAGGTTCTGAACATAGGAATGCTGTGAAATAGTCAGGTGAAAGGATACAAACAGGCTGCCATTAAATCACTCGTGACTTAAAGGGAAGAGGGGAACAAGGAAGAAAGAGCAGAGAGTAGCTCTGGCCAGACCTTCCAGTCTCCACTTACTTGCCCCTCATCATTAGGGGCATAATAGGGGTTATAGCAAGAAGAGTGCAGAGAACGAAAGAAAAGGAAGAAAAACAGTGTTATAAGGAAAAATACAGTCTGGTCCCTTGCATAAATTCAGAGAAAGCCCACGTAATTTAAGCTGTCAAAGCAATAAAGAATAATAATAATAATATCTGCAATTTTTAAATATAGCATTTTATATCTTACAAGATGTTTAAGAGCCATTTTTCCTTGCTGCAACCTCCTCACTCCATTTCTCTTCACCTACTGCCTACAATCGCTAGTTACTGATGTCTCTTGATGTCAGTAGAACAGACAACCCCTTGGTTCTTACCTACCGTCTCTATACTTTTTGTTTCCCACTAGCAGAGGCCACAGAGAAGCTGTAAGAGTGAAGGGAAGTGGGCTAGGCCTGGGTTATACACAATTTTGCAAGATAAAGTAGAACACACATCCCTTTCCCCACCATGTATGCAGTAGATAGTAACATCAGAGCTTCAAAAGATAATCTTGCAAATGTTCCTAGGAAATCTGTCACATAGTCTGGGTTGCTGGACAAACCACTCAGAATCACTTATAAAAGATGCATATGGGAAGAAAACCTATGGAGAGAAAAAGAAAGCCCCTTCTAAGTGATATAATAAATGCAAAAGTCACTATCAATAAAGACCAAAGAACAAAAGAAACCTGAATCAAAATGAGTCAGGCTGCTCAAGATCAATGAACTATGAATCTGAGTATTTAAATGTTTAAAGATATAGAGAAACTTCCCTTTCAATCTGCCCAGTCTCTGGCAAGAAGATCACAGGATTCCTTAATAATGGCTGACAGGTTTATTTGCAAACAGAGTCCCATAGTCTGTAGTAAAATAGATGTTACTGGCACATGTCACATTTTCCTCTCTTATAGGAACTTGCAACACATTAGTCTCCTGTCACCATTAAAATTATAATAGCTATTTTTTAATCATTTTTATTTTTTTACAATTGTTATAAAATTCCATGCTTGCAACTGAGATACTTTCTTCCTATTTTCCCACTTAATTCTATTTTAAGTGACCCTATTAATGGTATTTTTTTACTTGAAATAATTGGATAATCTAAACCTGAGAAATAAGCATTTTCCTTTCCTCATTGTTTTTCTCTCTTCTTTGTCTCTAACAGCCTCACAAGATCACAAACCTTTGTCCTTAGGGCAGTATCAGCAGTTAATGATTCATGTTCAAAGGCTCGAAGTTGTCTAATTAATCAAAGGTAATGTTTTACAGAAACCATTTTTGCTTTCAAGTTAATAGTATACTATATGTATGTAGAATACACACAGACACATATATGATTGCGGATTGCATGCAAGTCCATAAGCTTGTGCTGTGCTATTAATTCAAAACTTTCCAAATTTAATTTTATCTGACCCAAACTTCAAGTCATTAAAAATGTACCATTTTCATTTGTTTCATTCTGATTTATTAGTGTCTTTACAGTACAGTTCACACATCACATCCTCCTATAATGTGCTCATAAAAATCACTTTTCAGTTATTAAAATACATACTTGATTAATGAAAATGATATGAGCATATTTTCTATGAAGTGTATTCTTAATAGTACCCATCATTAACAAAATCAGAATCTTTTCAACAGTCCAATCATCCTCTTAATGTAAATGGTGGCATGAGCTAAGTTTTTCAATAGGAGACACTTGATAAAATTTCTGGTACTTTATCAATATGACATCATGAATTTTTATAAAGAGGCTGACTTTTACATGATAGTGATATTTCTAAAACTACACTAAGTATATGTGTTTCTAATACCAGTGGGTTTTAAATCGCAACAATCCAAACACAACAAATAAAGCTTTCATAGGTTCATCATGGTCTAAGATGTTAAGTCAAAATCCATCCCGGGGAATTAAGTGCCTGGATACTTTGTATGCCCATTCATTATAAGGGCTCATTTTCTTGTTATAGCCACACTAGCAGCAGGGATTGTATATTTGCATCTTTACAGCACAGCACAGTCGTTAAGAACATACATGCTGGACTGAGAGCTGTCTTCCTCTGAATTAAGTCTCCATGCTTACTACTTTGTGTAACTCCGATGACTTACTTAAACTCTAAGTGCAGCTTCCTGATGTGATAAATGGGCATAAGGGTATCTAGATTTCTCATAAAGCTGATGAGAAGAATGAAGGAGATATATTTAGAGTGGCTTGCACTTGGTTAATACACACCCAATGTTAGCTATTATTATTGCTTGCATCCCTAGTACCCACAACTCAGGGATCAGAATATGTTAAGTACTTCATGTTTATTGAAAGAGTAAATAAATGAATTAGTAAGATAAGTACTAGTATTCTTATTTATAAATGAGTTAAACCTGCCTTAGCATAATAAAGTAAGTTGTCCAATGTTAGTCAGTCAGTATGTGGCAGAGCCAGTTTTCAGACTTGTGCCCATCTATGTCCAAACTGAAGTAGCAGACTCACTGTCTCTCAGAGGTCTCTCAGCTTGCTTCTGAATTGAGACAACACCTGAATTTCAAAACTGAACCAAGTGATTTTTTTTTAAAGAATGATCAAGAAATTATGGGGTAGAAATGTCATCATGTCATCAGCCTCTCTCTGAAATCACTACAAACTTATCTGCTAAGGAGCAATAGCTATGAAATTGGGATTTTGTTCCCAAATAGTCTCCCAAACTAAGAAGAATGGGGGACAGATGATATTCTGACAGCTAACTTTCTCACTTAAGACTCTGCCACTATCAATCTTTGTCAAAATGGGTTTCTCATAATTAAGAATCATGATTCTCAGAGGAGACAAGTGGCAACTCAATGGCTCAAAAGCTGCTAAAAAAAATTCCACTGCATATTGAAGTGCCCACACACTTGAGCATTCTTACCCCTCTCTCAATTCCACAGGCTTTGCTTAGTAAACAGAGCAAAAAACCCCATCTATATAAGAACTCTTTAAATAGGTTACTTGAGTTACTACCTTATATTATTGCTATGAAGAAAAGAATATCTTATGAAAAGGAAATGAGCTCATATCTTAACTCTAGGTAGGTGAAATCCTTCATATTTGCTCTCCTGGTAGAAGTTATTACTGAGATCGATATTCTTAATACAGACACTGTAAGAAATATCCAGTTTCCACTCTAAAACCCTAGTGCTTTACCACCCTGACAGACATGTAACTTTTCTGCATATGGTCTCAGAAAAGAGGCTATAACTTACATGTAAGAGTTTTAAATTGTTTCTAATCTATGTCCATTTTAAAGGACTTCATTCTCAAAGCATATGCTTATAAGATTTATCTTTTCCTTTTCATTTCATACCTTGTATTCCTTAAATGGAATTGGGTGTCATTCTCCCAGAGCTAAAATAAATGATATAATTTAAAATATTAAAGACCTAGCCACTAAAAAGTTGCCTGAAAAATGTGATGGGGTGGGGGATTCATACTCATACTCATTAATAAGTACATATTGAGCTGCTCTAACATGCATGAAATTCAGGTGTTGTCTCAATTCAGAAGCAAGCTGAGAGACCTCTTTGAGAGAGAGTGAGTCTGCTACTTCGGTTTGGACATAACATGCATGAGGCAAGTCCTAGAGATAATGATATTAGTCCTAAACCCTCCTTTAGTCCTAATTGTTACAACAATGCAACAATGTCCCTGACATCTAGAGGTTAAAAAATAATTCTGGACCAATCTATTTGTTCACAAAATATACCTCCCAGGTACCCTGGTCCTAGAAGCTTTTGAGAAGCCAGAACAGAATGAAATTTTAGAAAGAAAGAAGTCTTAGTATAAAAGACAAGGCAAAACTACCAACACTTTAATATCTGTATTCTATCTTTTCCTTCTGTTAAAAAATTACCCCAGAAATTATAAAAATTAAAAAAATTATTTCCTCAGCTCTCACATTTTCACAGTAAATTATTTTTCCTACAAGTAATGTGTCTTTTTCTTGCATTATTTTCAATAGCATACAAACATGGTTTATATCACCCATCCAAAAAAACTGTAGGTATGTAGGTTTTAAGGGATAGACTGCATTGTTGTCCCCAAGTATTCACTCCTTCCTTAGAAGACAAGTATACATACCTACCCATGACTATGAGAATACGGAGCCTTCTGTAGGCGGAGTATATCTCCCTACCTCATTGACAATTGGCTCAGCCACATAACTTGTTTTGGCCAGTAGAATGTAAATGAACATGAAGCATGGAAAGTGCGAACTGAAGACTTGAGACACTGCAGACTGTAGTTCTATCTCCTGCTCCTTCCCTTTACCATCACAGGAGTAAACCCAAGGTTGAGAGAGCTGTGTCAGCTTGTGTTCAGAAATTAGATGACCCATAGCCCAGGGCCAGAGCTTACATCTAGCTACTCACATGTAATATAATCAAGTTTTGTTATGATTTTAGTTGTTTTTTTGTCCCTGCAGTATAACCACTCATCTCTACGTATTCACATTTCTCTACTCTACTTCCTAGAAAACTTCTTGAAAAAACTGTCTTTATGAATGTATTTCTGCTTCTTCACTTCTATTCTCCTCTGAATCCTCTATAATCAGGCTTTTTCTCACTTACCCACCCAATTCCACTGCAACTACTCCTGTCAAGGTGTTTTGCATACTTCCCATTCAAGTGATTATTTTTCCACCCTTATCTGGCTTGACCTTTCAGCAGCCTTTGGCATGGCTGTCTGTTCCTTCCTTCTTAAAACACTCCCATCTCTTGGTTCCTCCAAATTTGCTTTCCACTTCACTGGCTATTCCTTCCACCCACTTTTGTTAGTTCCCTTTCCTCTTTGCAGTTACTGAACTGTGGGTACACCAAAGCTTCCCTTTGGCTTCTTTTCTGTCTATACATCCTCCCAAATGATCTCATCTGGATCTTGGTTCTAAATACAATCTATAGGACAATGACTTTCTAGCCCTGACCTCTTAATTTAGCTCAAACTCATGCATCCAGCTATCTACTTGACATACTCATCTGCATGTCTCCAGGCATTTCTATCTGAACTTGGCCAAAATAGGACCATTAGTTTTTCCTGCCTTGTAGATCTTCCCATCCCCAAATCTTCCCTGTCTCAAGAAGTGGCCTCACTGTTGTGGACTGAACTTTGTCTCCCAAAAATCCATATGTTGAAATCCTAATCCCCAAAAGTAATGTTATAGGAGGTGGGGCCTTTGGGAGATAATGAGGTCATGAGAGTGGAGGCCTCATGAATGAGATTAATGCCCCCATAGATGGAGAGTGTGCTTCCTCTCTGCTGTATGATATGCAAGAAGGCAGCCATCTGCAGACCATAAAGAGTATCTTCACCAGACATGGGCTCTGACAGTGCTTTGATCTTAAACTTCTCAGCCTCCAGAGCTGTGAGAAATAAATATTTGTTCTGTAAGTCACCCAGTCTGTGGCATTTTTGTTACAGCAATCTGAACTAAGACAATTATTATGCACATAGTTGATTAAGCCAAAAACTGAGATCAGGGTGATGTGTCTACAAGTCAAGGAATTGCCAGCAAACCACCAGAAGCTATAGGGAGAATCCTGGAACAAATCATTCTGGGCAGCCCTCAGAAGGAAATACATCTGCTGATACCTTCATATTGGACTTTTAGCCTCCAGAACTATGAGGCAATACATTTTTGTTGTGTAAGCCATCCAGTTTGTAGTACTTTGTTGCAGTACAACTAACACAAGTGTCTGTCTTGTCAAGTTGTTGGGAGGCTCTATCTCAACCATCACACGCATTTTCCCCATCCTCCACCCCCTGCTCTAAAAGTCTTTCCGGATTTCAATGTGAAGCCAACACCAAGCCAAAGAGCTGACCTTGGGAAAGTGAGTCTAAGTAAAAAGGCCACCCTTTGACTAGCTAACTGGATCCTACAGTACAGACACATCACCATTTGCTTCTAAGATCCCACTACCTGGCATGCTACTGAGTTTTAGGGTGCTGGTCTCTGATACACTGAAACCACAATTCTCTGCCCCATTCCCACTCTAGGGAAACTTCATCTCTCTCTGGCTTCTGCCTCTTCTTCCTATATGATGATCACAAAAGCCTAGTGGAAAGATTACCTTGAAGCAACTTCTATCTTAGGCTTAGTAAATGCCCCTGAGACAAAGAACACAAGAGACTTGACTACATTATGAAAAAAATTGTAAATATCACACATATAACTCCCAGTCATTCTGATTCTTTCACTTCAGGCAAAATAAAACACAAGCTAATATCTCAATAATTGATCCTTGCCCAAGCAAAGATGTCCAGGCAAGACTTATTTAACCAGGTATCAGTTTCATGATGCGGATGGTATTATACCAGACGGTCACCATGCGACAACTTCACAACTAGAATCCAGCTGTCCCTTAATCAGAACACCAACCCAGCCATAATGCAGGAAATTCTTCAAAGAATTCAACAAGCTGAAAAGCAGAAAGAATTCAAGTTGTTTCTGGATACCCAGTCATTTCTTCTATCTCTTCTCATGCTGTTTCTTCTTCCCCTACCATCTCATTTTTGAACTTTAAGAAAATTGCATTAAATTATAAGAGGTCAAATAGCATGCTCAACATTAGTAAGTTCCCTCAGCTGTCTTTATTCTCTGCTTACAGGAATTCCCTGTACATTTATTTACTGTACATTTTAAAGCTCCTCTGTTTCAGGAAATAAACCTGGTTGCTGCCTGATGGTATATCCATTATAATGCTGTTTGTTCCTGAAAATAAAAGTGCTCCAAGGTAATTAAATAACAGCTAGGTAGTTTCTACTGAAACAGAAACACACAGCCTACTGTTTCTCCTATTGATAAATAAATACTTTCTCAATAACATGAGTTTTGTGTGGATGCTGCAAACCTGACCCTTGTCGTGCTCACCAGAAATCTTCTGAGTGACTCTAGATATTATTTCACTCCTTCAAGTGGGTAATTGGCACCCAATATTACAAACAAAGTGAAGATGTGTGTATTATTCATCTCATACAGAAAAAAAATCTTTGGGATGGGAACTTAGTGTATATTTCTTTGTAGTATTACCAAGAAGGGGATATTTTATGTGGCATTTTAGGACTCTCTCTTCCAGTATTAATAAGGAGTCATGTTATACCTGTGAAGTATATGTTGCATTATTTCACTTTAAATGAATTATGAATGGATATATGGGGAATGGAAGATTACTGGAAACTTGCATGTTTTCCCACAGTAACTTCATGGTAGGTCTAAGTAATCTGCATCTCAGTCTCCTATCCTATAGGCATAAGCTGCAGGAAATCTGAATGTTATTCCTACTGTGCAAAAATAAAAGCAAGAATCCATTTTATTGATTCTATAATTGCAAGAGGTGAAAAGCTGCAGCATTTTAAATTTAAGTGGCCCACATATTAGGTCCAAACTTATCTAGAATTTTTAAGAATTTCAAAATCCATCATCTTCAGAGTAAGGATGAGTCTCCAACTGCTCTTGATTTGAGGGTGTTCACATATCACTAGAAAGATTGGGAGTCATTGGTCTAAAGAAGAATTAAAGAGCCTTTTAATAAAACATCAGGGATGATAAAGAACTTTTTATCATCAAATCATCTCCAAGATAAAAAGAGCACATTGTGGAATGATGGATCTCCAGAGTCAACTAAAATAGTATTCTGTAATGTTTTGCTCTTCACTATGGTTGAAGCTTTTCACTTAACAAACCAATTAGAACACACAAATTAATAAGCTTGTTGACAATACCATCAATGTTACTAATAAGCATGAGTTTGAGGTCAGACTATTCTCATCAAAATAATGGTTTCAGTTATATCAGACTATTTTGGTGCATGAACACAGCCTATGTGTTGCATAGCAATGACCCACAACCGTGCTTTCCTTTTCATGTGCCCTGATATGAGTCCATCTTCAAAGTGATGTTGATGAAATCTATGATGCATCACCCCTTTTGGAAAATGTTACAAGCTCTAAATATATCAATACTGGATGCCATCTTTGAAATGATACAGAATTTAGTAGTAATAATGCAACTTAATTGTTGGTGTAATTGCTAAAACATTAGCATGCCTGATGACTCCCTCCATCTTCACATTAATACCCTGCAGAGAGCAAAGCTCTATACACTTCTTTGGTACTAGGGAGACACAATGTCATCCAGAGGACAAAACTGGCTCAGAAAACCTTGTAATCTTCCTCCATAGTGACTATTTCCTTGTGATCGTCAATTCCCAGGACATCAAACACTCATAATGGAGGTATTATTACCCCATTTTATACTTGTATAAATTGAAGCTCAGGGATGTTAGGTAACTACCTGTGGCTACTGATAAGTGACATAGCCAGGTTTAGAA
Organism: Manis pentadactyla; assembly: GCF_030020395.1. NCBI lineage: Eukaryota > Metazoa > Chordata > Mammalia > Pholidota > Manidae > Manis > Manis pentadactyla. Next base: position 211,533,255 of record NC_080019.1, on the reverse strand, counting down.
CCTAGTCTGGCTTTCAATGAAAGCATTTAGTTTTAGACTATTCCAAGCCTCCTACTGTATTTCATGTCATTTTATGCAATGTTGCAGACAGAGTTGGTAAAAAGTGCAAAGAAGCACAATTCATCTGTTCTTAATCCATTGCCACTTTCAGATTCTCCAAGCCCTGATATAACCTCCTCTCTTCAAATCCACCCTAAGAAAAAAATGTATCTGTCATTTATATATTAGCATGAATTTCCATCAATAACCTAGATTTTAGAACTGCCAAGAATGACAGAAATATTTTTTTAACCCACTCATTTTAGAAATGTGGAGACCAAGCCACAGAAAGGTTAAGCGACCTACCTGAGCTCACAGAGCTAATTAACTGCAGAGCAGAGGCCAGAGTTCTGTCTCCTGACTCCCAACTCAGGGCTCTATCCTCTACACCTTCCCAAAGGTATTTTCTATTAGAGCTCTTCTTTACTTGGCAAAGGAGAGATCTGACCTTAAAGGAATTTCACACATCAAGGACAAAATGGAGAAAGGATAGTGAAAGACAGGAGACCTGCATGAACCCCACCTTAAACAGCATTTAGAATAAGGTAGCTGCCTATCCTCTTGTGTAAGACTTGCCTTGCTAAGAGAGGCCACTGGCGAAACCAGGGAAACCTCTCTGACCTGATGATGGCACGTGGGAATGCCCTCTGTGCCATACCATCTACACTCTTTCTGCTTCCTTTTAAAACATGAAGCATCTCTTCCCCCTCTTCTCTTCCCCAACAGAAATCAACACAATCCTCGTATTAAGGCCCCACTGGAAGTCACCATCATCAATTCCCAGGACACCTGACACTCCATAATGGAGGTGTTATTATCCCCATTTTATACGTGCATAAATTGAGGCTCAGGGATGTTAGGTTACTTCCTGTGGCCACTGATAAGTGACAGAGCCAGGTTTAGAATCTAGGTCTGTCTTTCTATGAAAGCTATTAGCCTATTCTAAGCCTCCTACTGTGGGGGGAAAAATCCCCACAAAATTTCAATTGATCATTTCTAGTTGCTGAAAGAAGAAAAGAATAGACTTTTCCTTCTTGATTGTGTTCATTATCATAGATTTCAGTTCATCTCAAATTATGAGGAAAAGTAGATTGAAATCTATAGCTGGATTCCCAGCTGGAATGTTTCACTTCTTCTTAAATCAATATGAAATTGAAGCCATTTTTTGTTAAGTATTTTTGGCTCTGTCTGAAGTACTTAAAGGCCATTATTATGGTTCATTTAGTCATCCAGATAGTTGATCATATCCAGCCTATACTTGTTTTTACTCTCAATTTTTATGTCTGACATTAGCATTAGGCTCTGTGGTTTTGAGAGCTACTGGCCTGTCAGAATAGCTCTGTGTTGTCTGCTTGGGGCTGGGTATTTATGGTTGTTTTTCTGGGTCTGTATCTATAAAAACTAATCAAGGTGGAGAGTAAGGAAGATTATCTGTATACTTATGGGGGAATAATATGGAAATAATAGAAAAGGATGCTTAAGAAAAGGGGAAAAACACCAAGGCCTGACTATTCAGATTAGCCATCCTCATTATTCTGATTTCATGTGCAATTGTTCAGTTTCTGAAACAATACACAGAGTTACATGGAAGTCAGAGCCAAAAGGAAACTGGAAAGTCAGAGCTGGAAGAAACTAAGTAGGCAGCTGATTCAAACTCTTTTACAAATGACAAAAGTAAGACCTAGAGAAATAAAACAGACAATCATAAACCAACTGACACAGCTGAGATTCAAAACCACATGTTCTAACTCCTAATTCTATTCTTTATAACACTGATGTCTTTGTTTGGGTTTTCCCAAAAGCAAAGCCTGAGAGAAGGACTGGGTGCAGGTGTTTTACTTTTGAAAATAGTCACAAGATATAGACAAAGAAGCAGGGAGATGAGGCAAGGAAGGAGAAAAAAAGATGCACATTGATCTTACTGTGGGCTCCTAGGGCTCAGTCTCCCTGGAGACCCTCTGGCGTTATGGAGAATGGCCTAGGAAGTGTGCCTCCACAGGACGGAAGGCCAGGACAGTTATGTACCATCCCTATAAAGGTTGCCCCCACAGGCATGAACTTCCCAAATTTTCAGGCTGCCTATGTCTGTGCTAAGCAAATCTAGGGACCTGAGAGAAAGAGAAGGGATGGGAAAGCAGACAGACACAGCAGGATGCTTTAGTTGGGCCACTCTAAGCAACATTCTGTCTGAAATCTGAAATCAGGAAGAACAAGAGATTGTGTCATAGGTGACCAAAAGGTCTACTACAAGTGGTTTTTCATCTATGTTGTCTAGAGGTTTAGGGAGCTGCTCTGTAAAGAGTCTACAGAAATGCTAAGGGAGGCCTGGGAAAAGTCATATGGTAAGATTTAAGGACTTCTATCTCTGCTCCATTCAGAACAGATCAACAATTATCTATTGTACACTTTGGGGGCACTGCATGAGATATCATTTGGGGATTAACTTGTGTATTAGTCAAGATTCTTTAGTTGTTAAGCACACAAATCAAATCAACCTAGCTTGAAAAAAACATTCATATAACTAAGAAGTCAAGAGATAATACAGAGTGAGCTCCAGGCACAGCTGGATTCAGGGTTCAAAGTTGCCTGGATTTTATCTTACCTATATGTCAGTCTCATTCTGTCCTATTCCATATGCACTTTTTCTGCAAAGTGAAGAACAATAGCTACCAACAGCTCCAGGGTTATATCACACCACCTTAGCAATGCCACCCAGGAAAAAAAAGCTTCCTTTGGGTTCATACAATCAGAGGAAGGACTCAAATATCTTGCTTAGTTCATTTGATCACCCCTTGGACCAATCACCATTGCCTAGGATAATTATTCTAAAACTTTAGCATGCATCAAAATCATTGGAGGATTATGAAAAAAACATTCACTGTAACTCCAGAGTTTCTAATTTAGTAGGTGTGGGATAGGTCCAAAAATATGCATTTTTCAGAAGTTCTAGATAGCATTGATACTACTGGTATCAATAGTCACAAGGATGAGGTACTCATAGTCAAATCAAGTCACAGGACCAGCCCAGATTCCAAGGGGATAGGGTTGAAGGAGAAACAGATTCCACCCCTTGAGGGGAAGTGGGGCAAAGAATCTGTGGCCACCTTTAGTCTACAAGAGACATGGTGAAGAGGTATAATGAAGGGTAATTACGTATTTTAAGGGAACAGGAAAGAGAATAAAGCAGAGCCCCTATAACTGAAGATATGATAGCTGAGGATTTTCTAAAACTAATGGAAGATATCAACCCACAGATTTAAGAAGTGCTACAAATTCCAAGAAAGATAAATACAAAGAAAATCTCACCTGACATATCACGGTAAATTTCCTAATAAAGAGAAGAAAGCAAGGAGAAAATCTTAAGTGCTCCTAGAGAAAGATGACATATTACCTTCAGAGAAACCATAGTAACATTGAAAAGTTACTTCTGAAAATAAGTGATAAGATCCATGAAAAAAACTAGGGGGTGCATATCTGACATGCTAAAATAGAGGAATTTATAACCTAGCAATCCATTCACAGCAAAAATATTCTTCAAAAATTAAAGGAAATTGAAAACATTTCTAGACAAAGGAAAAATATGTAGAATGGAAATAAAGGTGTCCTCAAAAGAAAATAAATAAATTTTTTAACCTTAGAATGCATTTACTTGAAAAGAAGTATCACTGAACATTAATGATTTAAGATTCATCTTAAGAAATTAGGTTAAAAAATATAAACCTCTCAAAAAGTATGAGAAAGGCAAAAATGAAGAGCAAAAATTAATGAAATAAAAGCATATTCAATAGAAAAATAAATAAACCCAAATAATGGTTCTTTAAAATAATGAATTTGACAGACACCTAAAAGGAAAGCTGACTGAGGAATAAAAGAGTGATGGCACAAATTTCTAACATCAAGAATAAAAACAGGTAATACCACTACCAACTTGGTAAATATTAAAAAGATAACAAGATGATATTAAAGCCAACTTGATGTGAATAAATTTTAAATTTTAAATTAAATGGACTAATTCCTAGAAAAGCCAAATCTACAAAAGCCCACTTTAAAAAAAATGAAAAATGTAGATAGTTGCTTTTCTATTTTTTTTCAAAAATTGAATCTATAGTTTATATAACATTCCACAGGAAAATCTCCAAGCCTCTGTTGGTTTCCCTGTTGAATTTCTATACACATTTAATGAAGAAATAGTACTGATCTTACAAAACCCTTGTAGATATTATAAAAAGTGAGAAACAAATACATACTCAATTAGTGAGGCCAAACAGTATTACCCAAAATCTGAACCAAAAAATTATAAGAAAGAGAAATCAGTAGTTAGTCTCTGTTGAGAACATAGATGTATATATTCTAAGAAAATATTAATATTCACATATAAATTGAATCCAGGAATTCATACAAATGCTAATTCATCATAATCAAGTTGAATTTATTGCAGAAATGGAAGACTGTGTCCATATTAACTAATCCATAAATTTTTTCAAGATAATCCATAAAATTCACCATATTAATAAAATAGAGAAAAATCATAAGCAAATAAAACATTTTATAAAATTCAACACATGTTCAAGATAAAAAACTCAGCATACTAGCAATAGAAGGGAATATACTTAAAGTGACAAATGATATCTACCCAAAAGGGGTGGGATAGTGGGGGAAACTAAAATGAACATTATGTTTAATGGTAAAATACTGAAAATTGTTTCTCTGGAATCAACAAGGAGACAGGATTTCTGCTATCATCACTTCCACCTACCGTTGTACTGGAGGTCCCAGCCACTGTAAATAAGGCAGGGGGGAAAAGGTGTAATAGTTGAAGAGGAAGAAATAAAAACTGTCATATGCAGAAGACGTGCTCATTTATACAGAAAATCTAAGTGAATCTGTAAAAATTTAATATTAGTATATAAATTTAGAAAGTCACTAGAAACAATATTAGTGTAAAAAGCTAATTTCTATATACAGAAAAATATTATTAGAGAAAGATGCCATAAAAACAAGACCATTTACAATCACAGCCAAAAAGAAAACTAAAACACAAACATTTAGAAATAAGTTTATTAAAAATGAGCAAAAATGTCAATCCAAATACTATAAAACATTATTGATGTGGAGGAAGAGAAATACCCAATTCCAATTCCCTCTACTCATCCTGTCCCACCTAAGTCAGGTAAAATGAGAAGCACTTGGTGAAGTTCACAGCCCAGGGGCACAGTCACTAAAAGTCTGAGACTTAATCACAAAACTATAGAACACTTCCCCTCCAGCACACCTAGACCACCACATCACTGAAGGCCTATGTACCTGAGTTCCATTTACTCGGTGTGCCCTGCCTTGCTTTCAGCAAACATTACAAGGCATACATACGAGGGCAAAAGATACAGTTTGAAGAGACAGAGCAAGCATTGGAACCAGACTCTCATATGGCAGGGATGTTGGAATTATTAGATTGAAAATGTAGAACACCTATGATTACTATGCTCTAATGGAAAAAGTAGATAACATTCAAGAACAGATGGATAATGTAAGCAGAGAGATACAAATTCAAAAAAAGAATAAAAAATACTAGAGATCAAAAACACTATAGCAGAAATGATGCAAGCCTTTGATAGGCTCATTAGTAGACTGAAATCAATGAAAAAAATTCCTGGAACTAAAAAGCTGTCATAGCAAGGTTGCACGATACAACATTAACATACAAAAGTCAATCATTTTCCTATATACCAGCAATGAACATGTGGAAATTGAAGTGAAAACCAGTATCATATACCTAAGTATTTCATTCCGAAATGAAATACTTAGGTATAAATATAACAAAATATGCACAAGATCTATAAGAGGAAGACTACAAAACTCTGGTGGAAGAGATCAAAGAACCAAATAAATGGAGAGATATTCCATGTTTAAAGATGGGAAGACTCAATACTGTCAAGATGTCAGTTCTTCCCAAACTGATCTATAGGTTCACTGAAATTCCAATCAAAATCTCAACAAATTATTTTGTGGATATTAACAAACTGATTCTGAAGTTTATATGGAGAAGTAAAAGACTCAGAAGAGTCAACACAATATTGTAGGAGAGGAACAAAGTCAGAGGACTATGTTCAAGACTTTCTATAAAGCCACAACAATCAAGACAGTGCAGTATCAACAAAAGAATAAACAAACAGATAATTGTAACAGAGAGCTTTGAAATAAGCCCACATAAATATAAATACAGGCAAAAAACACCTTTTAAAGAGAAAGAGTAAGCTCCAGAACCAGGTTCTGATAAGGAAGGGATGTTGGAATTACTAGACTAAAAATTAAATGACCCAACTTCACAACTTTCCATAAAGCTAAAGTAATAAAGATAGTGCAGTACTGGCCAAAGAATAGACAAATAGATCATTGTAACAGAACAGACAGCTTGAAATAGGCCCACATAAATTTCAAAGAAGCAAAAGTAGCACAATTGTCTTTTCAACAAATGGTCTTGGAATAACTGGACACACATGCAAAAAAAAAATGAATTTAAACATAGGTCTTAACACTTCTTACAAATTTAACTCAAAATAGATCAGAAACCTAAATGTAAAATGCAAGATTATAAATCCTCTAGAAGATAACATAGGAGAAAATCTAGATGACCTTGGGTATGGCAATGACTTTTTAGAAGTAATATCAAGGACTTGAACCATGGAAAAAATAACTGATAAACAAGATACCATTAAGATGAAAAATTTTGCTCTGCAAAAGATACTGTGAAGACAGTGAGAAGACAAGCCACACATTGGGAGAAAATATTCACAAAAGACCTGTCTGATAAAGGACTGTTACCCAAAATATATAAAGAACTCTCAAAACACAACAATAAAAAAAATTCAATAAAAAAATAGGCCAAATAGTAATTACAGGTATGCTTTGGTTACGTAACTGTACTCCTATTATGTTAATGTGTGTGCGCAATTTAATTAGTAGTTTAAAACCTATACATGCTGAAGTTACTCTACAAGAAGATATGTCAAAGAAATAATCAATCTTCCCATGTTTTCTTCCACCTACTACTCCTATAGCTTTTCTTCTTCCTTCCTAATTACAACCCTTAAATAGAATTCGTGCCTCATATCGAATTTACCGAGTATCATAATTCTTCCATGTGGTAAAGACACCTCAAGACAAATGCTGGGCATAGAAGCCACAGGGCATAAATATGCAAAGAAGTAAAAAGCTAATCTTTTCAAACAATAAGGCTTCTCTCTCACTTACCAACTTTACATTTCCCTGTATGGCCCCGGAAGATGACTGGTTAGCCAGAGACGGGTAAGATTCCTCAAGGGAGGAACAACCTAAGACAGGCACAGTCACAGGGGGGCCATCAGGTGAGAAATTGGGGATCAACAGAGGTGAGGCTTAGAATCTCACCCCCCCTGTTCTGAGAGAAATCTTCTGCATACGTGGATGTTTTATGGCCCTTGTCTAGCTTGGATTAACACATAGTCTACAGGCACACACCTGATCATCTACATTTGCTCTCTTACAAGACTAAACTATGTTTTCTACCTTTATCTTGTATCTACCTACCACTTCAGCATTTTATTAAAAATAATAATAATAAAGAGAGAAATGTGGTATCCACATATAAATCAAGTATAAAAATCAAATGAGTATTCATATTTGAACTGACTGTTTAGAGTTCATAATGCATGAGCAAAACCGAAAGCTTCTATGGTGACTGCCCTTGTAATGTTCACCATGTAACTTATTCACTATGTAATAATTTGTTCTCCATGTAAGAACTTGTTCATTATGCTTCAGAAGATTGGAGACTGAAGAAAATTAGGCTTGGGGTGGATTAATGATTGTGCATTGAGCATTGACCCCTCTATACAGAATTTTATTGTTGTTAACAACCATTTGATCAATAAATATGAGAGATGCCCTAAAAAAAATATATATATATACATACACACACTTCCAATTGTAAAATAAATAAGTAACCGGGATGTAATGTATAGCATAAGGAATATAGTCAAAATATTGTAACAACTTGGTATGGTGATAGCTGGTACCTAGAATTATCATGTATATAAATGTTGAATCACTGTGTTGTACACCTGAAACTAATGTAATACTGTGTGTCAACTACCCTTCAATAAAAAATAATTATCTAATAAAAAAAAATAGGCCAAAGACATACAAGGACATCTCACCAAAGAAGATACACAGATGGCAAATTAACGTATGAAAGATGCTCAACATCGTATGTCACTGGGGAACTACAAATTAAAACAGCAGTGGGATGCCACTACACATCTATGAGAATGAACAAAACCCAAAGCAATGACAATACCAAATGTGAGAGAGAGATGTGGAAAAACAGGAACTCTCAATCGTTGCTAATGGAATGCAAAATGAGACAGACACTTGGAAGAAAGTCTGACAGTCTTCTTATGAAACCGAACATAATCTTACCATATGATTCAGGAATAGTGATCCTTGGTATTTACTCAAATAAGTTGAGAACTTAAATCCATACAAAACCCACAATGGATGTTTACAGAGCTTTATTCATAACTGGCAAAACTTGGAAACAACCAAGATGTCCTTCAGTAGATGAATGGATAAATTAACTGTACATCTAAACAATAGAATGTTACTCAGTACAACAATAAATTGAGCATTAAGCCACAAAAGAAAACCGAGAAAATATAAGTGCATATTACTAAGTGAAAGAAGCCAATCTGAAAAGGTTATGTTATATATCATTCTAACTACATGACATTGTGGAAAAGGCAAAACTAAATAGAGATTAAAAAGAACCATGGCTGCCAAAGGTTAGAAGGGAGGGAGAGATGAATAAGCAGACACAGAAGATTTTCTGTATGACATGATAATTGTGGGTACATATGTAGAACATTTGTTAAAATTCACAGAATGTATGAGGCCAGGAGTAAAGCCCGAATGTAAACTATACACTTTGGGTGATAATGATATGTCAGCGTAGGTTCAACAATTGTAACAAATGTACCACTGTGGTTCAAGATGTTCGTTGTGGGGGGGCTGTGGGTGTGTGAGGTAGGGGTACATGAGAACTCTCTATATTTTCCATTCAATTTGTTTTATAAATCTAAAAGTACTTGAAAAAATGAACCCTACTGGAAAAATTGAGATAAATTAAAGAAAAACTAATTAAATGGAAAATTAAAAGTATTCATGGACTGGGAGACTTAATATTATAAAAATACCAATTATCTCTGAATCAATCTATAGATTTAAGGCAATACCAATCAAAATCTCAGCAAGCATTTTTAAAACATAAATTGATAGGCTGCTTGTAAATTTTATAGAGAAATTCAAAAAGTCAAGAATATTCAGGAATATCCTTTTCAGGGACAGTTTCTGTTGATTTGTTATTTTCCTTTGAATGGGCCATACTTTCCTGTTTTTGTGTATGCCTTGTGATATTTTTGTTGAAAACTGGATATTTAAATATAGTAATCTGGAAATCAGATTCTCCTCCTTCCCAAGTTTTGCTGGGGTTTTTATTCTGTTTTTTGTGTTTTTGCTTTTATAGGCTCTATATCAACGATCAGCCTGAAATATAAACTTAAGATCTTCTCAGTTCTTTTATGAACATGTGCCTTTCCCTAGGTAGGTGGGATCACTCTCTAACTTTCCCCTCCATGCAGTTGCTTTTGAATGCCCTAGTCTTTAGTGTCTGGCTCCAAAAAGAGGAAAAGAAAAATGAAAAGGGGTGGCTGCCCAGGCCCTTGAAATCCCCTGAAAGTCACTTAATCCAGAGGCAGAAGGTCTTGCAACAATGAAGAGAGGTACAATGACAATAGTTAGCTGCCCATTTATTTGCACTTCTGTGATCAGAAGCAGCAATCAGCAATCAGGGTACAGGTCCCAGTATTTGGGGACAGGGTCCTTTTCCCCCACTCTGGCTCCTGCAGGCTGTGTGCAAGTTGCTCTAGGAACAGGAGCACAGCTAACTGCCACATGGCTAGGGGTGGAGGACAGGTAGCTGCTACTGTGCTCAGAGCTGAAATAGACCAAAATTAGACACAATTTACCATCCAAGAGGTTGCAAGGCTTCAACAGACTCCAGAGTTCCAAATTAGTTACATCATGCAGATTCTGCCAGTGCAAATGGGTTATCTAGATGGAGAGAAGACTCCTAGTGCTTCCTCCTCTGCCATCTTCAAGATATCTTCAAGAACAAAGCTGGAGGACTTAACACTATTAGACAGGAAGACCTAAGAAAAACTATAGTAATTAAGATGCTGTGTATTGGCCTAAGGATAAACAGATATACCAGCAGAAGAGAACAGGAACAGTCTCACACATATATAACTACTTCATTTAACTGTGGACCTAGATATAAAAGTAATGTAAAAAAGGTATAGAATCTATCATAGAAAACCATTTTCATGACTTTGGAGCAGGCAAAAACACTGTAAACAAGACCCAGGAAGCACTAACCACAAAAAAATGATTGATGAATTAGACTACATTAAAATTAAGCACCTGTGTCTGTCAAAAGAGATATTTAGAAAGCAAGCTACAGAGCAGGAATAGTTATTTGAAGTATATGTACAATTTGTAAAGAACATATGAAAAAGGACTCCTGCAGAGGTGGAGCCAAGATAGCGGCATGAGTAAAGCAGCATAAATCTACTCCCAAAACCACATATATTTTTGAAAATACAACAAATACAACACTTCCCATAAGAGAGACCAGAAGACACAGGACAACAGCCAGGCTACATCCAAACCTGCGAGAACCCAGCACCTCGCGAAGGGGGTAAGATACAAGCCCCGGCCCAGCGCGACCCGAGCGCCACACATCCCAGCTCTGGGCGGGAGAAGAGGAGTTGGAGCAGGGAGGGTGAGGGAGCCCAGGACAGCTAAACACCCAGCCCTAGCCATCTGCACTGGAATGCAGACACAGTGCATGCGTGGGGTGCTGGATACAAGGGAAACAGGACAGTAAGACCTGTGAGTGGGACCCTGCAGCTGTCGCCCCAGGGACAAAGAAAAGCGAGTGCTTTTTGGAATTCTTAAAGGGACAGGGACCCCACCGCCAGATGGAAGCATCCTGGGACACTTAGTCCAGCAGCAGGGAACTCTGGGCACCATAAACCCCTAGATAGCAGGGCAGCTCAGAGGCCCCTCATGGAGATAAACAGCCTCCCAGCCATTCCCCCTCCAACGTGGCTCCTCCATATCGGAGCCGCAGCCTGTGGCAGGCCATGCCCACAGCAACAGTGGAGATGAACTCCACTGCGGCCGGGCAAGAATCAGAAGCCGCGTCTGCATGCAGCTGCCCAGCACAAGCCACTAGAGGTTGCTGTTCTCTCAGAAGAGGAAGGCCACAAATCAACAAGAAGGGAAGTTCTCCCAGCCGTCACTCGTCCCAGCTCTGCAAACTATCTCTATCGCCATAAAAAGGCAAAATTTGAGGCAGACAAAGATTACAGAGTCAACACCTGAGAAGGAGACAGACCTAACCAGTCTTCCTGAAAAAGAATTCAAAATAAAAATCATAAACATGCTGACAGAGATGCAGAGAAATATACAAGAGAAATGGGATGAAGTCTGGAGGGAGATTACAGATGCCAGGAAGGAGATTACAGAAGTGAAACAAATTCTGGAAGGATTTATAAGCAGAATGGATAAGATGCAAGAGGCCATTGATGGAATAGAAACCAGAGAACAGGAACGCATAGAAGCTGATCAGAGAGAGATAAAAGGATCTCCAGGAATGAAACAATATTAAGAGAACTGTGTGACCAATCCAAAAGGAACAATATCTGCATCACAGGGGTATGAGAAGAAGAAGAGAAAAAGGGATAGAAAGTGTCTTTGAAGAAATAATTGCTGAAAGCTTCCCCAAACTGGGGAAGGAAATAATCGAACAGACCACGGAAATACACAGAACTCCCAACAGAAAGGACCCAAGGAGGACAACACCAAGACACATAATAATTAAAATGGCAAAGATCAAGGAAAAGGACAGAGTTTTAAAGGCAGCTAGAGGGAAGAAAACAGTCACCAATAAAGGAAAACCCATCAGGCTATCATCAGACTTCTCAACAGAAACCTTACAGGCCAGAAGAGAATGGCATGATATATTTAATGCAATGAAACAGAAGGGCCTTGAACCAAGGATACTGTATCCAGCACGATTATCATTTAAATATGAAGGAGGGATTAAACAACTCTCAAACAAGCAAAAGTTGAGGGAATTTGCCTCCCACAAACCACCTCTACAGGGTATTCTAGAGGGACTATTCTAGACGGGAGCACTCCTAAGACTAAACAGAGGTCACCAGAGAAAATAAAATCACAGCAAAGAAATCAGACCAACCAAAACTAACTAAAGGGAAAAAATAAAATCAACTACCCACTAAAAGCAGTTAAAGGAAACACGAAAGAGCACAGAATAAAACAACCAACATATAAAGAATGGAGGAGGAGAAATAAGAAAGGAAAGAAGAAAAGAATATCCAGAGTGTATATAACTGCTCAATAAGCGAGCTAAGTTAGGCAGTAAGATACTAAAGAGGCTAACCTTGAACCTTTAGAAACCACGAACCTAAAGCCTGAAATGGCAATAAGTACATATCTTTCAATAGTCATCCTAAATGTAAATGGACTGAATGCACCAATCAAAAGACACAGAGTAATAGAATGGATGAAAAAGCAAGACCCACCTATATGCTGCTTACAAGAAACTCACCTCAAACCCAAAGACATGCACAGACTAAAAGTCAAGGGATGGAAAAACATATTTCAGGCAAACAACAGAGAGAAAAAAGCAGGGGTTGCAGTACTAGTATCAGACAAAATAGACTTCAAAACAAAGAAAGTAACAAGAGATAAAGAAGGACACTACATAATGATAAAGGGCTCAGTCCAACAAGAGGATATAACCATTCTAAATATATATGCACCCAACACAGGAGCACTAGCATATGTGAAACAAATACTAACAGAAGTAAAGGGGGAAATAGACTGCAATGCATTCATTTTAGGAGACTTCAACATGCCACTCACCCCAAAGGATAGATCCACTGGACAGAAAATAAGTAAGGACACGGAGGCACTAAACAACACACTAGAACAGATGAACCTAATAGAAATCTATAAAACCCTACATCCAAAAGCAACAGGATACACATTCTTCTCAAGTGCACATGGAACATTCTCCAGAATAGACCACACACTAGGTCACAAAAAGAGCCTCAGTAAATTCCAAAAGACTGAAATTCTACCAACCAACTTTTCAGAACACAAAGGTATAAAACTAGAAATAAATTGCACAAAGAAAACAAAAAGTTTCACAAACACATGGAGGCTTAACAACATGCTCCTAAATAATCAATGGAAAAATGAACAAACTAAAATAGAGATCAAGGAATATATGGAAACAAATGACAACAACAACACAAAGCCCCAACATCTGTGAGACGCAGCAAAAGCAGTCTTAAGAGGAAAGTACATAGCAATCCAGGCAAACTTAAAGGAGGAGGAAGAACAATCCCAAATGAATAGTCTAACGTCACAATTATCGAAACTGGAAAAAGAAGAACAAATGAGGCCTAAAGTCAACAGAAGGAGGGACATAATAAAGATCAGAGAAGAAATAAACAAAATTGAGAAGAATAAAACAATAGAAAAAATCAATGAAACCAAGAGCTGGTTCTTTGAGAAAATAAACAAAATAGATAAGCCTCTAGTCAAACTTAGTAAGAGAAAAAGAGAATCAACACACATCAACAGAATCAGAAATGAGAATAGAAAAATCATGACAGACTCCACAGAAATACAAATAATTATTAACGACTACTATGAAAACCTATATGCTAACAAGCTGGAAAACCTAGAAGAAATGGACAACTTCCTAGAAAAATACAACCTTCCAAGACTGACCAAAGAAGAAACACAAAAGTGAAACAAACCAATTATGAGCAAAGAAATTGAAACGGTAATCAAAAAACTACCCAAGAACAAAACCCGTGGGCCAGACAGATTTACCTTGGAACTTTATCAGACATACAGAGAAGACATAATACCCATTCTCCTTAAAGTTTTCCAAAAGTAGAAGAGGAGGGAATACTCCCAACCTCATTCTATGAAGCCAACATCACCCTAATACCAATACCAGGCAAAGAACCCACCAAAAAAGAAAATTACAGACCAGTATCCCTGATGAATGTAGATGCAAAAATACTCAATAAAATATGCACAAACAGAATTCAAAAATATATCAAAAGGATCATACACCATGACCAAGTGGGATTCAACCCCGGGATGCAAGGATGGTACAACACTTGAAAATCCATCAACATCATCCACCACATCAACAAAAAGAAGGACAAAAACCACAGGATTATCTGCATAGATGCTGAAAAAGCATTTGACAAAATTCAACATCCATTCATAATAAAAACTCTCAGGAAAATGGGTATAGAGGGCAAGTACCTCAACATAATAAAGGACATTTATGATAAACCAACAGCCAACATCATACTGAACAGCGAGAAGCTGAAAGCTTTCCCTCTGAGATCGGGAATACAGGGATGCCCACTCTCCCCACTGCTATTTAACATAGTACTGGAGGTCCTAGCCACGGCAATTAGACAAAACAAAGAAATACAAGGAATCCAGATTGGTAAAGAAGAAGTTAAACTGTCACTATTTGCAGATGACATGATATTGTACATACAAAACCCTAAAGACTCCACTCCAAAACTACTAGAACTGATATCGGAATACAGCAAAGTTGCAGGATACAAAATTAACACACAGAAATCTGTGGCTTTCCTATACACTAACAATGAACTAATAGAAAGAGAAATCAGGAAAACAACTCCATTCACAATTGCATTAAAAAGAATAAAATACCTAGGAATAAACCTAACCAAAGGAGTGAAAGACCTATACCCTGAAAACTACAAGACACTCTTAAGAGAAATTAAAGGGGACACTAACAAATGGAAACTCATCCCATGCTCTTGGCTAGGAAGAATTAATATCGTCAAAATGGCCATCCTACCCAAATCAATATACAGATTTGATGCAATCCCTATCAAATTACCAGCAACATTCTTCAACGAACTGGAACAAATAGTTCAAAAATTCATATGGAAACACCAAAGACCCTGAATAGCCGAAGGAATCCTGAGAAAGAAGAATAAAGTGGGGGGATCTCACTCCCCAATTTCAAGCTCTACTACAAAGCCATAGTAATCAAGACAATTTGGTACTGGCACAAGAACAGCGCCACAGACCAGTGGAACAGATTAGAGACACCAGACATGAACCCAAACATATACGGTCAATTAATATTTGATAAAGGAGCCATGGTCATACAATGGCGAAATGACAGTCTCTTCAACAGATGGTGCTGGCAAAACTGGACAGCTACATGTAGGAGAATGAAACTGGACCATTGTCTAACCCCATATACAAAAGTAAATTCGAAATGGATCAAAGACCTAAATGTAAGTCATGAAACCATAAAACTCTTAGACAAAAACATAGGCAAAAACCTCTTAGACATAAACATGAGTGACCTCTTCTTGAACATATCTCCCTGGGCAAGGAAAACAAAAGCAAAAATGAACAAGTGGGACTATATCAAGCTGAAAGCTTCTGTACAGCAAAACACACCATCAATGGAACAAAAAGGTACCCTACAGTATGGGAGAATATATTTGTATATGACAGATCCGATAAAGGCTTGACATGCAAAATATATAAAGAGCTCACCCACCTCAACAAACAAAAAACAAATAATCCAATTAAAAAATGGGCAGAGGAACTGAACAGACAGTTCTCCAAAAAAGAAATTCAGATGGCCAACAGACACATGAAAAGATGCTCCCAACTGCTAGTTATGAGAGAAATGCAAATTAAAACCACAATGAGATATCACCTCACACCAGTAAGGATGACTACCATCCAAAAGACAAACAACAACAAATGTTGGTGAGGTTGTGGAGAAAGGGGAACCCTCCTACACTGCTGGTGGGAATGTAAATTAATTCAACCATTGTGGAAAGCAGTATGGAGGTCCCTCAAAATGCTCAAAACAGACTTACCATTTGACCCAGGAATTCCACTCTAAGGAATTTACCCTAAGAATGCAGCACTCCAGTTTGAAAAAGACAGATGCACCCCTATGTTTATTGCAGCACTATTTACAATAGCCAAGAATTGGAAGCAACCTAAGTGTCCATCAGTAGATGAATGGATAAAGAAGATGTGGTACATATACACAGTGGAATATTATTCAGCCATAAGAAGAAAACAAATCCTACCATTTGCAACAACATGGATGGAGCTAGAGGGTATTATGGTCAGTGAAATAAGCCAAGCAGAGAAAGAGAAATACCAAATGATTTCACTCATCTGTGGAGTATAAGAAAGGAAAAACTGAAGGAACAAAACAGCAGCAGAATCACAGAACAAGAATGGACTAATAGTTACCAAAGTGAAAGAGACTGGGGAGAATGGGAGGGTAGGGAGGGATAAGGGCAGGGAAGAAGAAAGGGGGTATTATGATTAGCATGTATAATGTGGGAGGCATAGAGAAGACAAGTAGTGATTCTACAATATTTTGCTATGCTGATGGACAGTGACTGTAATGGGGTTTGTGGGGGGGACTTGGTGTAGGGGAGAGCCTAGTAAACATAATATTCTCCATGTAATTGTAGATTAATGATAACAAATAAAAAGAGAGAAAGAAAAGGGGCATTACTCCCTGATAGGATAAAACTAAGTGCAAATCAGACTCACAGAACCCAAGAATGGACTAACAGTTACTAAAGGGAAAGGGACTGGGAAGGATGGGTAGGAAGGGAGGCATAAGGAGAAAGAAAAAGGGGGGCATTACTATTAGCAGACATAATGTAATGTGGGGGGGTACACAGGGAGGGCTGTACAACACAGAGAAGACAAGTAGTGATTCTATAGCATCTTACTATGCTGATGGACAGTGACTGTAATGGGGTATGTAGGGGGTACTTGGTGATGGGGTGAGTCTAGTAAACATAATGTTCCTCATGTAATTGTAGATTAATGATACCAAAAAAAAAGTCTTCTAATGAACTGGTAAATGTAAAAAACAAAACACATCTATGCACATTCATGTAATGATAAAAAATGATTTAAAATACTGTGCTAAATTCACAATCTAAAAAATAAAATACTTATTAAATTAGTAATATGAACAACATGAACACTATAAAAGATGCCTTTAAGTCACACTTTTTATGTCTGTATATTATAAACTGCCCTTTTCACGATTTATCCCCTAGTTCCTTGTTATTCTGCTTTGGTATAAAGTCATTAAAATAGGTGTCAGCTCTTAGAGACCTGAAAAATATGGCCAACCTTCCCCAATACAGAGAAAAGAAACAAAGAGAGCCAAAGACATTTTGGCTTTCCTTTTTGAACAGGAGCTTCAGGTATATATATATATATATATATATATATATATATATATATATATATATATATATACTTATATATATTTTTTTCTTTTTTTAAAGGTGATCTTTTGCTCAGGTTTTTTTATTAAAGTATTGTTGATAGACAATCTTACATTGATTTCAATTACACAATACAGTGGTTCAACAGTTACACATTATTATATCTTCAACCCCTTTAGTGTGGTTACTTTACTATTTATCAACATAGTAAGAGGTTATGGAATCATTGACTATATTCTCCATGCTGTACTACCATCCCTGTGACCAACTTACACTGTGATTGTGAATTATTGTACCCCTTTATCCCCTTCACCCTCTCCCCAAAACCTGCCCTAACCCTTCCTCCTTGGTAACCACTAGTCCCTTTGCTCAGAGGATACGGGGCCTAGATTGGTATCTATGTTCATTTAGTTACAAACTGATATTTTGTAGCTTTGAATTAAACACAACTATTTTGAATTTGTCACTAAAACATTAAATAAGGGAAACTCCTAAAGGTACCTACTTTAAAATGTTTCAAGAACGGAATGAATAGTTTTTAATTTATAAGTATTTTTTAATAAACAAGTGATCATTAGGAGATCTGTGATTTTATTTCACCTCCATCACTATTTCACTTTGGGCGAGTCACTTACCCTTTAGTCTGTACTATCATCTATAAAATACAGAAATTAGGTAAGGTCCTACTTAGCCTTAGCAATTCTAAGTAAAAAGCAAATGTTGAGGAAGCTAAGGTTCCTACTTCAGAGACTGAATTATCCTAGCAAATATTAACTTTTGCATGGAATACATAGAAAGGTACTGTTCAATTGTTCTTAAATATGTATCATTCATAACCCAAAAGTCATAATAATTACTAATTTATGATGCCAATTTAGTGACATTAATTTTGAAAGTGTCTCTTCTTTTAATATTTAAGATTATTAATTAATATTTAAGATTACCAAGTGGTTGTTTTATAGCTGGAATATAATGTAGCTCATATAACTGTGCTACAACTCTTTAGTGTTCTAACTGTATCTGAAAGGCTGTATGAAGTTATAGAACCTCTTTTCTTATTGTGTTTTCAGAAAGAGACAACACAAATAAAATTGCCAGAGGAATATTGGGTTTCTCATATATGCCTGATATATTGATAAGAAATTCAGAATACACTTGGTAAGAAACAGAATGGTAGGAGGAAAAAAAATCAGTGAAGCATTCAGAAGATAGCACTCTTCTAGGAAATGCTGTTTTCAAACATGTCACCAATCTGTACAAGTTATTATCAGATACTATTTCATATAACAGTGGCAACATTAAAAGAACCTGTTACTGTTTAAATTTGGAGATCACAAAGGTGAGAAAATTCAAGGTGGGAATTATGTAAAGGACAACTTATATCAAAAGTAATGAAAATGTCTCAGAAGGGTATTCTGAACTATTGGAATGTTACTTGATAACACACAGAATGATAAAAACATCACTCAGTTTTCTCTTTGGTTAGAATGTGTGTGTTACCAGTGTGCTCTGCTTCCCAAGGGTATAGGGGGTCATGTTAGATAATTAAGCAAATGCAAAATGCTAAAAAAACTGAAATAATGTGACTACCCACACTTTTCAGACAAAAATATTTCTGCCATTAATATAAGAATGACCTAAAAAATTCTAAGAATAAAATATTTAGAGCTGAAAAATATCTGTGTGAAAAATATTACGGTTAGGTGTTTTGCCCAAGGTATTATAGGCAGAAAGTGAAGAAGCCAGGAATAGAACCTGTTACCAATAATAGGAATTACTTAGTAGTTTTGACCTCCAGGAGTTACGTGGTCACTAGAAAAATAGTTAGGAGAGACACATCTAGTTAGTTTTCAGGAACATAGGAGATTTTCTTCATTTTATTGCATATAGGTAAGCAAGGTCACATCACAAATTCTATCCAAAGAAGTAACACATAAAAATGTATAAAAAGATATATGTATGTTTGTGTATATATATTTATAAGCACATATATATCTATATACTTTTGTGTGTATATATATACTTTTTAATACATATATGCCAATATATATGTATATAGGTATATGTGTGTGTATATATATATATACGCACATGCACCTATATATATATAAAGGTATATAATATGTAAGATACATATGCAATGGTATATGTAAACCACATCTCATAAAAAGCACAGAAGGAACTATTATCAGAAGAGGCAAAAAAGTGAGCTTTGATATCTCTTTTCAAAGATCTAAGGATCTTGTCTGGTAGAAGATTGACATTGTTAGAGCACTGTCCAGTCAGGACTGAAAAATATACCCAGATGAATCCAGGAAGTTCCAACTTCTCTAGGACAAAGATATGACTGAGGCACTTTATGTGGATTCCACAATATTAAAAAAAAACTATAGATAACCTCCCATATTATATAAAAACTGCATAGCAAAGAGTGGGGTAATGAAGAATCCAAGCTCTAACTAAATTATTAAATCCTCATCACAAAAGGAAACTGCAAAACATTCCAAAACTGAAAGATATGTAGAAAATAATTAAGATAATCTCAAAAGTGTAACAGCATATTAAAGAGAATGGAAAGGAATCAGAAGCACACCAAAGTAAGCCTGGAGTGTCTGCTGGTCCAGACTTTTCTATTTTAAACCAGTTGCCCATTAAAGTTCCCCCTATTCTCTTCTATCTCTCTCTTTTAAAACTGCCCAGCAGAATTCACTTTCTCATCCTTAACTTAGCGATCTTTATGCTTTATCTTGTTGATCTTTTCCTTTTGTCTGTTCAAAATTCATTTTAGTCCAAGTTGGATTGTTCCACTATTTAAAAGTTTAGGAACACAAATAATTTGGTGGGTAATAGGTATGTCATTAAAAATATTTTCCCTTGAATTATGGGGATAATTGCCTCAAAAATACACTCCACAAAAATACATATGTGAAGCCTATATATTAATAACTATTAATAACAATCATATTTTATTTTTAAATCACCTACTATAATCCACAATGCAGTGAACTATCTAGGATCTAATCTGAATCTTCCAGCCTTTTTGGTAAATGACACAACCATAATTCAAACTAGTTTAAGCAAAATAAGGGAAAAGAGTGGCTCTAGTAGCTAGGTAATTCAGGGGTACATCTGCTTATAGGCATAACTACATCCAGGGGATCAAAAAGACAAGCAGTATATTCTTTTTCCATTTTAGGGCTCTGCTACCACAGAATTCTCAGAAAACCTCTATCCATATTTGGCAAATGTGAGCAACAGAAGCTTCCCGCTTACATCCTCTCAGGTTAGCAACCCCAGAGGAGAGAAAATACCTCTTTCTAGAAGTTCCAGCAGCTCCTTAATCATTACTTGTTTTGTGCCATACACCCATCCCTGACATAATGTGTGAGTTCTCTCTTTGGCCCAGCCTGGGTTTTCATGGTCCTTGGAGCCAGAAGCTGGACTCAGGCCAACCCAAACCCTGTAGACTAATTGGAAGGAAGGAGTAATTCCCTCTTGTACGAAAACCTGGTTCTCTTACCCAAAGAGAGAACAGATGTTGGTCATGGTGGCAAGAAACAGAAACAGAAATGTCCACTACCAGGACACCTACTCTAGAAAGGACATAAGTACCTCATGAAAGCACATGTGACACCATGGAATATTCCCAAAGATAATATTTTAAAATAGAGAGTTTGCACTATGGATGATCATTACAACAACTTTTATACCTTACAGATAAAGATGTCATCTTCTGAAAGACTGAGAACTTTATACACTAATTGGACTACTCTAAAATGTTATTGACTTTTGAGCAGTTGGTCAAGGAACTAAAGAATCAGAAAATTTTCAAATATTACTTTATAGGACTATAAAACATTTTGGTTAAAAAACTCTTCACAGTTAAATAATCATTCATATATTCAGTCATTTTTTTCTTAATGAACTGGCTTATATAGTTTCAGTGTTGCATTTAAATGACATATATCGGGTTTTCTTAATGACTATTTACAGAGATCTTGAACTTCTTGTACAATCTGCTACCATAATAATCTCCGCAAATAATTAGCTCCTTAGGGAAAATCCAAATCTTCATAACTTTTAGTTGAAATGGAAAAGAGCCTTTAGCTCTTTTTCCAAAATTATGATACATTTATTACTTACACACTGTTGTCCACTACATTTGTAAGAAAAATTAATTTATTCTTTAGACATGCTTTCAGACATTTCTTCAGATGAAAAACGATTTAAAGATGAAAAACGATTTCACTTAAATTAGACTGCTAACAGGTTTGGAAAAATTAATACACCATAGAGTTTATAGTCTTGCAAATTATTTTAAAAATGAAAAACCAATTCTACTTGCTATTCCCCCATTTCATACCCCACTGTGGCTAGAAACAGACAACAAATCAAGTGCTATGAACATCCTTTCTGCTTACTTGAGGGAAGTGACTATTTTCAAGTATTAAATGTATCTCTACACAGTTCATAACTAATAACATGAAGTGTAACTACTGAATTCTAATGCAAATGCTCTATTTTTTAATGTAAATGAATTATCATTCATGTATACTGTGTTTTATTCTAAAGGAGCTTTAAAGAAACTTAAGAGATGGCAAAAACAAAGACAAAGCAAAAGGAAAATAGGTGTATGTAAGCAAGTTAAAGCCAAGAATAAAGTTTGTACTCAGTATGAATACCATGAAGTTCATAATCACAGATGTTAATCTAGGTACTTTAGTTTCAAAACCCTCAAAGAGAACAGTTATAGATTATTGTGATATAAAATGAAATACCAGTCAGCAAAAGGAATTCTAAATTTTAGATGCCAGG
Source organism: Manis pentadactyla (assembly GCF_030020395.1). Lineage (NCBI taxonomy): Eukaryota > Metazoa > Chordata > Mammalia > Pholidota > Manidae > Manis > Manis pentadactyla. The sequence continues at coordinate 211,510,915 of NC_080019.1, read as the reverse complement.
TATATCTGCAAACATAGCAAAAAATAAATAAATGAATAACTATAAGGTTCTCCTCTAAATTACTTTTATGACTCTCAGTACATATGTCTAGAAATAAAATGAGGCATGTTATGATAAATATAACCCAAAGGGCCAAGGTCCAGAGGTCTACATGTTATGTACTGAGATTCTAAACATTTACCATAAAAAAAAATCTAATGCCATGGGTAATGCTCTTTGAGACACTGTACAAACTAAAGTCTTTCTATTTGGGATAGACTATAATCTCCTAGAGTAACATTGGTTCTTATAAAAGCTCAATAGGACCTTACTGAAGGGTGGCTAAAAGACTAAGTTCTGGGAAGAATGGTTCAACGTTTGAAAATCAATTAATATAACTGAGCAGATCAATAAGCTAAAAAAGAAATCCCACATGAACTTACCAATAAAAGCAGAAAAAGCATTTTACAAAATCCAACACCCATTCATGATATGAAGAAAAGAAAAGCCTTCAGCAAACTAGGATAAAGGGGAATTTCCTCACTCGATAAATAATTTTTACAAAAATCTACAGCTAACATCATACTTAATGGTGAGAAGCATGAGGCTTTCCCATGAAATTCAGGCACAAGGCAAGGATGTCCCCTTTCACCACTCTTTTTCACCATTGTACTGTAAGTTCTAGCTAGTGCAATAAGATAAAGAAATAAAGATATACAGATTGGGAAGGAAGAAATAAAACTGTCTTTGTTCACAAATTACATCATCATTTGTATAGGAAGTCCAACATAATGGCCTGAAAAAACTTCTGGAGCTAATAAGCCATTACAGCAAGGTTGCAGGATATAAGGTTAATATACAAAAGTTAATGCTTTTCTATACATAGCAATGAACAAATGGAATTTGAAATTAAAAACAATATTATACATACTAGTACCCCCTAAAATGAAATACTTAGGTATAAATCTAATAAAATACATATAAGATCTGTATGAGGAAAACTATAAAACTCTGTTGAAAGTAATCAAAGAACCAAAAACATGGAGAGATAATCTATGTTCATAAATAGGAAAACTTAACAATATCAAGAAGTCAGTTCTTCCCATATCGATCTATAGATTCAATGTAATTCCAATCAAAATCCCAGTAAGTTCATTGTGGATATCAGCAAATTGATTCTACGGTTTATATGGAGAGGCAGAAGTCAGAGAATAGTTAACATAATATTGCAAGAAAAGAATAAAGTTGGAGGATTGATACCATCCAACTTCAAGACTTACTATAAAGTGACAGTAATTGAGACAGTGTGGTATTAATGAAAGAAAAACCAAGTAGATCAATGGCCTGTGTTAATTACTATGAGTTACCCAAGAAATTAAGATAAGACTTCTGCCTTTAAGAACTTTTAGGACTAAAGAAGGACTCAATAAATACTTTCGGTTCATAAATTTTTACTCATCCTACAGGGAGTAAAGTAGAAGTTAGAGAAGTTAAGGAAAGTGGAAGAACAAAGTAGGAAAGGTAGTTCATATTCTCAAATTTTGCTGTTGATCATGAAACCTGGATCATGGAGTATGCACTGTACTTATATTTTAATACTTCATTCCTGCCCATAAAATGTTAACACTCACCCCCCAAAAATGGACATAAAAGAGACTATACATTAAATTACTTTTTCTCTTCTGCTTGGTTCTCCTTAAGACTACTGACTAATTCCCTAACCTCTCTGAGCTTCCATTCTCTTAAATGCAAAATTAAGATGATTCTAGCCTACCCACTCCAAGAGATGTTTTTCTGACCTGAAAATGATAACAATGAAATAAAATTATTAAACTTTAGTGTACTGGGGTCAGCACCTACTTACATGACCTTCTTATTCAGACAGTGAAAATGTTCTTTTCTAAAAAGTGATATTATCTAAAACTAATCAAAAGATTTCCTCAAATTCTTCATTTAAAAAATGGCAATATTTGTATTTGTCTTCCAGGTTACTGGGAGAATCAAATAATGTATTTCAAGTAAGAATTGTGTGTCGTAAGCATTCAACCAATATGAGTTCCCTTTCCTTTCTCCTTAATAACTCAAAATCACTAACATGGGCATGAAACACTTCTGAAGAATACAGTTTTGAAAAATTCTTATTGTCATATAATATCTATAGGGACAGTGTCAAAAAGATAAAATTCTCCGCATGCTGTATATATGATTGATTATAAGCATAACCTCCACTAGCCACTTCATTCAACCTATTATTTGGCTTCAGAAACTCAAGGAAAAAAGTTAATGCAGTAGGCTCTCTACTGATAAACATGTCTTATTTATTCATCTGATATTTCCCTCCATTGCCTAGTACAGTACCAAACACATGGACACTCAATCTACTGTGCCTTAAAAACTCCTGAAGTAACACCATATTCTGCAAAGTAACTCAAAATGACTATGACTCAGGAAAGAAAAGGTGAGCTATTAACTGTATACTCAGTTTGAGAGAATCTACAGTTTTTTGGCAAATGAGTGCAAGTCCAAAACAGTTCCTGAAAGAAAAAATAGATAAATCTCAGCATTGTGATACACTGTCTTTCCTTTTAGATGAAGAACATGTCAGCTACTTTGCAGATGTTTGTAAATTATCAGAAAATGTGGAAAAAATAATCAAAAGATAAGCAAAAGAACAAAATTAAAATTACCTGCAAAACCATTACCCAAACTTAAACAATTTCTCCCCAGATTTAAATGTGTGATTTTACTAGGACTGAGGCTCATAATACCCTATCTCTCCAGCCTCAGAACTAGATATGTGATGCAACTGGGTCAAAGTCCTCCCCTTAAGTATTTTTAGATTTACAGATAAGAGAGGAAGGGCTTGGATTTTGAGTTACAGAGCCAGAGGATGTGAATCAAATTCTGTGGGTACCATCTTCCTTGCTACTAAGAGAAAGCCTATATTTTATAGGAAAATATGAGACCAACAGAGAAAACAAAACAAGTGAGGGAGAGATAAGTCCCGGCAACTTCACTTGGGCTCCTGAATCCAGCTGTGCCTGAGGCCATTATAACCCTTAACTTCAAAATTATGAGCCAACAAATCATTTTATTATTTAAGTTAATAAAAGTTGGATTTCTGTTGGTTTTAACCAAGAGAATCTTGAGTAAAAAATAAAATTAGAGCAACCAAGGCATGTTGAAATCATCTGAGATCTTTGTAAATTGCTTGGACAATTAATATCTTAGAATAATTATCTCTAATCTTAAAATAAGACCCTGGCTAAAACAAAGGAGACATGTGATACCTTCACCCCAGTTACCAACCTGATTGCATGCCTTACCTTGTAGTCAAAGCCCTTCTGCCCTTGTCTAACTACATATCAACACAGGTTTTGCTCACCCTGTCTTTTTAATTTCTATTTCACAAAGTAGTATCCCTCCAGGATACCAGGAAATGAGCTCAGGGCCAGGGTAAGAGTCAAGAAAGGGAAGATAAAATTTAGTTTGTCACCTGTTGGCACAATGGCTAACTCTTCTAACCCTTAGCAGATACTCAGAAGTCCTGAGACCAGAAAGCCTTATTCATTGCCACTAAGGAAATGAATCTTGTGCATTAGTTGCACTGAATATATTAGGGGATAAAGATGTATTGCTATTTGATAATCAACTTAGAAGAAAATTAAATTTAATAATGGAAAACACCAGTATTCATTTTCTGAATACACATAAAGATAATGCCAGCTCAAAAGAAGAAATACACACCTAATCTCTTAACCTTCAGATATGGTGCAAAAGCATTACCTAAAAGGTACTCAATCATTACTAGTGAAGTAGGCTTTAGCTGCAACTGTACTTTAAACCATTCAACATTTCAACATTTGCCCATTTGCCTTGTGCTGCCCTTTCCTTTCAGTGGCCTGATTATCAAGGAACATGGCTACTAAAGACTGAGGCTAAGATGCATGCACTCTGCATTCTCCCTCCGGAGCCCCACCCATGGGACAAAAAGGAAAACTGGGGAACAGATGCTCTCTGGAAACCACCTTGCTCCTTCAAGAGCTATGTCTGCAAAACAGATTAATTAGTGTGGGGCAAACTAGGCTCTACCTTATTCTCAACTCTGGTCTCAGGAAGGAGCAAGAGTCCTGTGGTCATTTTGCTTTGTGCCCTTGCTTATCTCCAGAGCTGCCTGAAGCTGAAGAAACAGCTTAGTAGACCACCCACCAGGAGTCCCCTTTTATCCTGCTACCGGCAGGGATGAAAGGTTCCAAGCCTCAAGTGCAACAGAGCTGCAGGCTCAAACTTTTCCAAAAGATAGAAATCAAACCCCCAAAAAAGACCACAGTTCCCTTTGAAATACAGAAAAAACAGCCTTCTCAGAGTGGCTATTTTCCAGACATACAAATGCTTTAAAGATAAAAACAGGTTGTCGTATTTGTCAGGGCAAATGAATAAGCCTACAGCAGAGCTCTCAAGTCCCTCTTTTTGGGATAAGGAACATCTTTTCAATCCCTTGCAGCCTTGAGGCAAATGAGGACAGGGAGGTGATGGGGGAAATGGCGGAAGAGGGCAGGGGAAGTGCCATATTCTTTATGCTGATGTACAGGGCTCAATACACAGGGGCAGCTATGGCAAAGAAAAGGAGTCTTAGTGCTTTTCCTAGAGTTCACAAGTTTTTGGTTGTGGCTCCTGTCATTCAATAAAATGCATTTATTAAATACTACTACATATTAGGCATTATCCTAAGTCTTGTGGATGCATTAAATTAAAAGAAAAAAAAACCTCCTCATGTAAAGGTTATGTTGTAATGAATGGACTCTGAGGAAAGAGACTGGGAATAAATAAAACAAACAAGTAAAGTTCATAATACTTTAGAAGATAAAAAGTACTACAAGGGACAGCCTCTTCAACAACTGGCTTGGGCAAAACTGGGCAGCTACATGCAAGAAAATGAAACTGTACTATTGTCTAACCCTATACACAAAAGTAAACTCAAAATGGATCAAAGACCTGAATATAAGTCATGAAATCATAAAACTCTTAGAAGAAAACATAGGCAAAAATCTCTTGAATATAAACATGAGCAACTTTTTCCTGAACACATCTTCTCGGGCAAGGGAAACAATATCAGAAATGAACAAATGGGACTATATCATGCTGAAAAGCTTCTGTACAGCAAATGACACCATCAGCAGAACAAAAAGGCATCCTACAGTATGGGAGAATATATTTCTAAATGACATATCTGACAAGGGGTTAACATTCAAAATATATAAAGAACTCATATGCCTCAACACCCAAAAAGCAAATAACCCTATTAAAAAATGGGCAGACTTCTCCAAAGAAGAAATTCAGATGGCCAACAGGCACATGAAAAGATGCTCCACATTGCTAATTATCATGGAAACGCAATTTAAAACCACAGTGAGATATCACCTCACACCACTTATGATGGCCAACATAGAAAAGACTAGGAACAACAAATGCTGGCAAGGATGATGAGAACTGGGAACCCTCCTACACTGCTGGTGGGAATGTAAATGAGTTCAATAATTGTGGAAAGCAATGTGGAGGTTCCTCAAAAAACTAAAGATAGAAATACCATTTGACCCAGGAATTCCACTCCTAGGAATTTACCCAAAGAAAACAACTTCTCAGATTCAAAAAGACATATGCACCCCTATGTTTATCGCAGCACTTTTTACAATAGCCAAGATATGGAAGCAACATAAGTGTCCATCAGTAGATGAATGGATACAGAAGATGTGGTATATATACACAATGGAATACTATTCAGCCATAAGAAAGAAACAAATCCTACCATTTGCAACAACATGGATGGAGCTGGAGGACATTATGCTCAGTGAAATAAGCCAGGTGGAGAAAGTCAAATAACAAATGATTTCCCTGAGGAGAGAACCAAGATGGTGGCGTGAGTAGAGAAGTGGAAATCTCCTCCCAAAACCATATATATTTTTGAAAATACAACAAATACAACTAATCCTAAAAGAGAGACCAGAAGACACAGGACAACAGCCAGACTACATCCACACCCACAAAAACCCAGCGCCTTGCAAAGGGGGTAAGATACAAGCTGCGGCCCGGCTGGACCCGAGTGCCCCTCACCCCAGCTCCCAGTGGGAGGAGAGGAGGCACAGCGGGAGGGAGAGGGAGCCCAGGACTGCTGAACACCCAGTCCCAGCCATCCGGACCAGAGCGCAGACACAGTGCATGCGTGGGGTGCTGGATACTAGGGAAACAGGACAGTAAGACCTGTGAGTGGGTCTCCGCAGCTGGCACACCCGGGACAAAGAAAAGCGAGTGCTTTTTGAAAGTCTTAAAGGGACAGGGACCCCACAGCTGGAAGGAAGCGTCCCGGGACACTTAGCCCAGCAGCTGCGAATTCTGGAGAACTCTGGGTCCTGAACCCCCGCAGCGCAACTCAGAGGCCCCTCACGGAGATAAACAGCCTCCCGCCTGTTCCCCCTCTGACGCAGTTCTGCCATATTGGAGCAGCAGCCTGAGACAGGCCATGCCCACAGCAACAGCGGCGATAAACTCCATAGCAGCCAGGCAAGAATCAGAAGCCCCCTCTGCACGCAGCTGCCCAGCACAAGCCACTAGAGGCCGCTGTTCTCACAGGAGAGGAAGGCCATAAACTGGCAAGAAGGGACTTTATCTTACCCAACACACGAGCCAGCTCCCCACAAATATATCTATCGCCATGAAAAGGCAGAAGAAATTGATACAGACCAAGATCACAGAGGCAAACCCGGAGAAGTAGATAGACGTAACCAGTCTTCCTGAAAAAGAATTAAAAATAAAGCTCATAACCATGCTGATGGAGCTGCAGAGAAATATGCAAGAGCTAAGAGATGAAGTCCAGAGGGAGATTACAGACGTCCAGAAGGAGATTACAGAAATGAAACAATCTCTGGAAGGATTTATAAACAGAATGGATAAGATGCAAGAGGCCATTGATGGAATAGAAACCAGAGACAGGAATGCATAGAAGCTGACGCAGAGAGAGATGAAAGGATCTCCAGGAATGAAACAATATTAAGAGAACTGTGTGACTAATCCAAAAGGAACAATATCTGCATTATAGGGGTACGAGAAGAAGAAGAGAGAGAGAGAAAGGGATAGAAAGAGTATTTGAAGAAATAATTGCTGAAAACTTCCCCAAACTGGGGGAGGAAATAATCGATCAGACCATGGAAGTGTACAGAACTCCCAACAGAAAGGATCCAAGGAGGACAACACCAAGACACATAATAATTAAAATGGCAAAGATCAAGGACAAGGACAGAGTATTAAAGGCAGCCAGAGAGAAAAAAAAGGCCACCTACAAAGGAAAACCCATCAGGCTGTCATCAGACTTCTCAACAGAAACCTTACAGGCCAGAAGAGAATGGCATGATATATTTAATGCAATGAAACAGAAGGGCCTTGAACCAAGAATACTGTATCCAGCACGACTATCATTTAAATATGAAGGAGGAATTAAACAATTCCCAGACAAGCAAAAGTTGAGGGAATTTGCCTCCCACAAACCACCTCTACAGGGTATTTTAGAGGGACTGCTCTAGATGGGAGCACTTCTAAGACTAAACAGATGTCACCAGAGAAAATAAAATCACAGCAAAGAAATCAGACCAACCAAATACTAACTAAAGGCAAAAAATAAAATCAACTATCCACAAAAGCAGTTAAAGGAAGCACAAAAGAGCACAGAATAAAACAACCAACATATAAAGAACAGAGGAGGAGGAATAAGAAGGGAGAAAAATAAAGAATGACCAGACAGTGTTTAAAATAGCCCAATAAGTGAGTCAAGTTAGACAGTAAGATACTAAAGAAGCTAACGTTGAACCTTTGGCAACCACGAATCTAAAGCCTGCAATGGCAATAAGTACATATCTTTCAATAGTCACCCTAAATGTTAATGGGCTGAATGCACCAATCAAAAGACATAGAGTAATAGAATGGATAAAAAAGCAAGACCCATCTCTATGCTGCTTACAAGAGACTCACCTCAAACCCAAAGACTATAGGAAAGAAAGACTGAAGGAACAAAACAGCAGCAGAATCATAGAACATAAGAATGGACTAACAGTTACCAAAGGGAAAGGGACTGGGGGGAAAGGGAGGGAAGGGAGGGATAAGGGTGGGGAAAAAGAAAGGGGACATTACGATTAGCATGTGTAATGTGGGGGGGGCATGGGGAGGGCTGTGCAACACAGAGAAGACAAGTAGTGATTCTACAGCATCTTACTACGCTGATGGACAGTACTGTAATGGGGTTTGTGGGGGGGATTTGGTGAAGGGGGGACCCTAGTAAACATAATATTCTTCATGTAATTGTAGATTAATGACAACAAAATTAATTAATTAATTGAAACAAAAACGATTTTCCTCATTTGTGGAGTATAACGATGAAGGAACGAAATAGCAGCAGACTCACAGATTCCAAGAAGGGACTACTGGTTACCAAAGGGGAGGAGTCGGGTAGGGTGGGTGGATAGGGAGGGAGAAGGGGATTGTGGGGTATCATGATTGGTGCACATGGTGTGTATGGGGTCACAGGGAAGACAGTGTAGTTCAGAGAAGACAAGTAGGGACTCTGTGGCATCTTACTACACTGATGGACAGTGACTGCAATGGGGTATGGGGAGCACTCGATAATAAGGGTGAATGTAATAACCACATTGTTTTTTCCTGTGAAACCTTCATAAGAGTGTATATCAGTGATACCTTAATAAAAAAAAGAAGAAAAAAAGTACTACAATGAAAATTAAGCCAAGGAAAAGTTCTACAAAGAAAACAAGAAGCACTACAAGTACTATAAGGAAAGGATAATGTATAGAGAGTGCCAGGAGAGGAAGAGTAGGTTTGCAAATTTAAATCAGTGTTCAAGGAAGATACCAATGAGAAGGCCAAATTGGAAAAAGATTTGAAGGAGGGAAGGGAGTAAGCTATATAAGTGGGATGAAGAGAGAGTCAAAGAAAGGAAAGAGCAAGTGCAAAGATCCCAAAGAAGACTTGCCAGTTAGGTTCAAAGACTAGTAAGGAGGCCAGAATGGCTAGAATGGAGTGGGTGTGGGGGGGTGAGGGGCAGGGATTTTAAATGATATCAGAGAAGTAGTTTTGTACCAAATTAATTATAAATTTATAAAACAAGCTTTTGCTCTGATGTGAGAATTCTTAGGAGAGTTTTGGGCAGGGGTATGATATGATCTAACCTAGCTGCAAAATTGAAGACAGAAGGAAGATTAGTTAGTAGGCTGTTACAATAATACAACTTTGGTGCTCTGGAGGGTGCAATACGTATCTGCATTTTATCAATCTACCTTCAAAAAGAATAAACAATTTCACATATAATGTAAGACCTTCACAACAGAACACTTCTATTTCTTCCTCTTATCCACTGTGCTATTATCATATTTTACTTTTATATTGTTATAAACTCCCAAATACATTATTACTTTTTATAAGGATAATTATTTTTCAAAGAACTATAAACATAAGGAAAGAAAGTCTTTTTTATTTTCCTACATATTTACCATATCCTGAACCCTTCATTCCTTTTTGTAAGTTTCCACCATCATTTTCCTTCATCCTGAAACTTCCTTTATCAGGCAATGAATTCTCTCAGGTTTTCTTTATTTGAAAATTTATTTCACATTCATTTTCAAAGGATATATTCATTGGATATAGAATCCTAAGTTGATATTTTTTTTCTGCACAGCATATTAAAGATGCCATTCTACTTTCTTTTGGATTTCATTGTTTCTTATTTTGTTTCTTTGTACGTAAGGTATCCTTTTTTTCTTTAGCTCTTTTTAAGATATTTTTATCACTTTAAGATGATTTTCAATAGTTTCATTATTATACTTTGGTATAATTTTCTTTTTGTTTACTTTGCTTGGGGCTCATTGAGTTTCTTAGATCAAGTGATTCAGAGATTTCTTTAAATTTGGGGTTTTTACAGCCACTATTTTCTTCTTAAATTTTATTTTGGTATCATTAATCTACCTTATTAATCTAAACTTAGACTTACAAAAAGGAATTACATGAAGGACATTATGTTCACTAGGCTACCCCCCTCACCAAGTCCCCCCCACATACCCATTCACAGTCACTGTCCATCAACATAGTAAGATGCTGTAAAATCACTACTTGTCTTTGTGTTGTACAGCCCTCCCCATGCCACCCCCACACTATACATGTTAATTGTAATGCCCCCTTTCTTTTTTCCCACCCTTATCCTTCCCTTCCCACCCATCCTCCCCAGTCCCTTTCCCTTTGGTAGCTGTAAGTCCATTCTTGGGTTCTGTGCTTCTGCTGCTGCTTTGTTCCTTCAGTTTTCTTTTGTTCTTATACTCCACATATGAGTGAAATCATTTGGCACTTGTCTTTCTCCACCTGGCTTATTTCACTGAGCATAATACACTCTAGCTCCATCCATGTTGTTGCAAATGGTAGGATCTGTTTTTTTCTTATAGCTGAGTAATATTTCATTGTTTCTATGTACCACATCTTCTTTATCCATTCATCTACTGATGGACATTTAGGTTGCTTCCATATCTTGGCTATTGTAAATAGTGCAGGGATAAACATAGGGGTGCATATGTTATTTTCAAACTGGAGTGCTGCATTCTTAGGGTAAATTCCTAGAAGTGGAATTCCTGGGTCAAATGGTAAGTCTATTTTGAGCATTTTGAGGAACCTCCATACTGCTTTCCACAATGGTTGAACTAATTTATATTCCCACCAACAGTGTAGGAGGGTTCCCCTTTCTCCACAACCTCGCCAACATTTGCTGTTGTTTGTCTTTTGGATGATAGCCATCCTTACTGGTGTGAGATGATATCTCATTGTGGTTTTAATTTGCATTTCTCGGATGACAAGCGATGTGGAGCACCTTTTCATGTGTCTGTTGGCCATCTGAATTTCTTCTTTAGAGAACTGTCTATTCAGCTCCTCTGCCCATTTTTTAATTGGATTATTTGCTTTTTGTTTGTTGAGGTGTGTGAGCTCTTTATATATTTTGGACGTCAACCCTTTGTCGGATCTGTCATTTATGAATATATTCTCCCATACTGTAGGATACCTTTTTGTTCTATTGATGGTGTCCTTTGCTGTACAGAAGCTTTTCAGCTTGATATAGTCCCATTTGTTCATTTTTTCTTTTGTTTCCCTTGCCCGGGGAGATATGTTCAAGAAGAGGTCACACATGTTTATGTCTAAGAGATTTTTGCCTATGTTTTTTTCTAAGAGTTTTATGATTTCATGACTTACATTCAAGTCTTTGATCCATTTAGAATTTAGGGGGTTAGACAGTGACCCAGTTTCATTCTCTTACATGTAGCTGTCCAGTTTTGCCAGCACCATCTGCTGAAGATACTGTCATTTCCCCATTGTATGTCCATGGCCCCTTTAACGAACATTAGTTAACCATATATGTTTGGGTTAATGTTTAGAGTCTCTATTTTGTTCCATTGGTCTGCGGCTCTGTTCTTGTGCCAGTACCAAATTGTCTTGATTACTGTGGCTTTGTAGTAGAGCTTGAAGTTGGGGAGTGAGATCCCCCCCCACTTTATTCTTCCTTCTCAGGATTGCTTTAGCTATTCGGGGTATTTGGTGGTTCCATATGAATTTTTGAACTATTTGTTCCAGTTCATTGAAGAATGCTGTGGTAATTTGATAGGGATTGCATCGAATCTCTATATTGCTTTGGGCAGGATGGCCATTTTGATGATATTAATTCTTCCTAGCCAGGAGCATGGGATGAGTTTCCATTTGTTAGTGACCTCTTTAATTTCTCTTAAGAGTGGCTTATAGTTTTCAGAGTATAGGTCTTTCACTTCCTTGGTTAGGTTTATTCCTAGGTATTTTATTCCTTTTGATGCTATTGTGAATGAAATTTTCTTCCTGATTTCTCTTTCTATTAGTTTATTGTTAGTGTATAGGAAAGCCACCGACTACTGTGTGTTAATTTTGTATCCTGCAACTTTGCTGAATTCCGATATTAGTTCTAGTAGTTTTGGAGTGGAGTCTTTAGGGTTTTTTATGTACAATATCAAGTCATCTGCAAATAGTGACAGTTTGACTTCTTCTTTACCAATCTGGATGCCTTGTATTTCTTTGTTTTGTCTAATTGCTGTGGCTAGGACCTCCAGTACTATGTTGAATAACAGTGGGGAGAGTGGGCATACCTGTCTTGTTCCCGATCTCAGAAGAAAAGCTTTCAGCTTCTCACTGTTCAGTATGATGCTGGCTGTGGGTTTATCATATATGGCCTTTATTATGTTGAGGTACTTACTCTCTATACTCATTTTGTTGAGAGTTCTTATCATGAATGGATGTTGAATTTTGTCAAATGCTTTTTCAGCATCTATGGAGATGATCATGTGGTTTTTGTCCCTCTTTTTGCTGATGTGGTGTATGATGATGGATTTTCGAATGTTGTACCATCCTTGCATCCCTGGGATGAATCCCACTTGGTCATGGTGTATGATCCTTTTGATATATTTTTTAATTCGGTTTCCTAATATTTTGTTGAGTATTTTTGCATCTACGTTCATCTGGGATATTGATCTGTAGTTTTCTTTTTTGGTGGGGTCTCTGCCTGGTTTTGGTATTAGGGTAATGTTGGCTTCATAGAATGAGTTTGGGAGTATTCCCTCCTCTTCTATTTTTTGGAAAACTTTAAGGAGAATAGGTATTATGTCTTCTCTGTATGTCTGATAAAATTCCAAGGTAAATCCATCTGGCCCTGGGGGCTTTGTTCTTTGGTAGTTTTTTGATTACCGCTTCAATTTCGTTGCTGATAATTGGTCTGTTTAGATTTTCTGTTTCTTTCTGGGTCTGTCTTGGAAGGTTGTATTTTTCTAGGAAGTTGTCCATTTCTCCTAGGTTTCCCAGCTTGTTAGCATATAAGTTTTCATAGTACTAATTATTCTTTGTATTTCTGTGGGGTCCGTTGTGATTTTTCCTTCCTCGTTTCTGATTCTGTTGATGTGTGTCGACTCTCTTTTCCTCTTAATAAGTCTGGCTAGAGGCTTATCTATTTTGTTTATTTTCTCGAAGAACCAGCTCTTGGTTTCATTGATTTTTGCTATGGTTTTATTCTTCTCAATTTTATTTATTTCTTCTCTGATCTTTATTATGTCCCTCCTTCTGCTAACCTTAGGCCTCATTTGTTCTTCTTTTTCCAATTTCGATAATTGTGACATTAGACCATTCATTTGGGATTGTTCTTCCTTTTTTAAACATGCCTGGATTGATATATACTTTCCTCTTAAGACTGCTTTTGCTGTATCCCACAGTAGTTGGGGCTTTCTGTTGTTGTTGTCATTTGTTTCCATATATTGTTGGATCTCCATTTTAATTTGGTCATTGATCCATTGATTATTTAGGAGCATGTTGTTACAACTCCATGTGTTTGTGAGCCTTTTTGCTTTCTTTGTACAATTTATTTCCAGTTTTATGCCTTTGTGGTCTGAAAAGTTGGTAGGATTTCAATCTTTTGGAATTTACTGAGGCTCTTTTTGTGGCCTAGTATGTGGTCTATTCTGGAGAATGTTCCATGTGCACTTGAGAAGAATGTGTATCCTGTTGCTCTTGGATGTAGAGTTCTATAGATATCTATTAGGTCCATCTGTTCTAGTGTGTTGTTCAGTGCCTCTGTGTCCTTACTTATTTTCTGTCTGGTGGATCTGTCCTTTGGAGTGAGTAGTGTGTTGAAGTCTCCCAAAATGAATGATTGCATTCTATTTCCTCCTTTAATTCTGTTAGTATTTCTTTCACATATGTTGGTGTTCCTGTATTGGGTGCATATGTATATTTATAATGGTTATATCCTCTTGTTGACCGAGCCCTTTATCATTATGTAATGTCCTTCTTTATCTCTTGTTATTTCTTTATTTTGAAGTCTATTTTGTCTGATACTAGTATTGCACCACCTGCTTTTTTCTCTCTGTTGTTTGCATGAAATATCTTTTTCCATCCCTTGACTTTAAGCCTGTGCATGTCTTTGGGTTTGAGGTGAGTTTCTTGTAAGCAGCATATTCATGGGTCTTGCTTTTTCATCCATTCTATTACTCTGTGTCTTTTGATTGGCATATTCAGTCCATTTACATTTAGGGTGATTATTAAAGGTATGTACTTATTGCCATTACAGGCTTTAAGTTTGTGGTTAGCAAAGGTTCAAGGTTAGCTTCGTTACTATCTTACTGTCTAACTTAACTCGCTTATTGAGCTGTTATAAACACGGTCTGATGATTCTTTGTTTCTCTCCCTTCTTATTCCTCCTCCTACATTCTTCATATGTTGGGTGTTTTGTTCTGTGCTCTTTTTAGGAGTGCTCCCATCTAGAGTAGTCCCTGTAAGATGCCCTGTAGAGGTGGCTTGTGGGAGGCAAATTCCCTCAACTTTTGCTTGTCTGGGAATTGTTTAATCCCTCCTTCATATTTAAATGATAACCGTGCTGTATACAGTATTCTTGGTTCGAGGCCCTTCTGTTTCATTGCGTTAAATAAATCATGCCATTCTCTTCTGGCCTGTAAGGTTTCTGTTGAGAAGTCTGATGACAGCCTGATGGGTTTTCCTTTGTAGGTGACCTTTTTTTTCTCTCTGGCTGCCTTTCATACTCTGTCCTTTTCTTTGATCTTTGCCATTTTAATTATTATGTGTCTTGGTGTTGCCCTCCTTGGATCCCTTGTCATGGGAGTTCTGTGTACCTCTGTGGTCTGAGAGGCCTTTTCCTCCCCTAGTTTGTGGAGTTTTCAGCAATTATTTCTTCAAAGACACTTTCTATCCCTTTTTCTCTCTCTTCTTCTTCTGGTACCCCTATAATGCATATATTGTTCCTTTTGGATTGGTCACACCGTTCTCTTAATATTCTTTCATTTTTGGAGGTCCTTTTATCTCTCTCTGCATCAGCTTCTCTGCATTCCTGTTCTCTGTTTTCTAGTCCATTAATGGTCTCTTGCATCTCGTCCATTCTGTTTTGAAGTCCTTCCAGAGGTTGTTTTATTTCTGTATTCTCCTTCCTTAGTTCTTGCATATTTCTCTGCAAGTCCATCAGCATGGTTATGACTTTTGTTTTGAATTCTTTTTCAGGAAGACTGGTTAGATCTATCTCCCCAGGTTCCTTCTCAGGGGAAGATGGAGAAGATTTTGAAGCTGTCTGGGTTAGTCTTGTGTGGATCATATTTTTTTTGCCTTTTCATGTTGGTAGGTGCTATTGACTGTCAGCTGGGAGGGCCAAACTTTTCACTTGCTACTGGCCTTTCTTTACTGGGACAACTCCAACCCCTAGTGGCTTGTGTTGGGCAGTTGCGTGTAGACTGGGTCTCTGCATCTTGCCCGGCCGGTATGGAGGAAGCTCCCTTGCTATCGGCATGGCCAGCCTCAGGCTGCTGCTCTGCTATCGCGGGGCCCCGGAGGGGTAACAGACAGGGGGCTGTTTGGCTGTTTACCTCCGGGAGGAGTCTCAGAGCTGTTGCCCAGGTCAGCCACTATTTTTTTATGCTCCTTTCCCATCTTTTCTTTCTAGAACTCCAGTTACATTTGTTTGACTGCTTGTGGTCCCATGAGCTCACTGAGGCTCTGTTCATTATATTTGAAACCTTTTTTCTCTCTGTGTGCTTCAGTTTGAATAGTTTATACTGTTGTGTCTTCAAGTTCTATTATCTCTTTTTGGGTGAGTGGGAGGTATCTCATCTGTGGTTGTACTCATCCAGTTTATTTTTCATTTATGACACTATGTTTCACAATTTTAAAAGTTCCGTTTAGTTCTCTTTATATTTTCAATTTATCTTTTCGTTCTATTCATTTTTTAAATTTAAATCTCTTTGCATATTCAACAGAACTGTTTTAAAATCCTTGTTTGCTAATACCATTGTTTCTATCATTCCTAGGTCTGGTTCTACTGATTTATCTCCTGGTAATGAGTCACATTTTCCTGCTATTTAGAATGTCTAGTAAATTTTAATTAGGGTTAATTAAATTTAAAGGACATTATGATGTTATATTATTGAGTGTCTGGATTTTGTTATCTCCCTTTAAAGATTGTTGAAGTTTGTTTTCTCTAGCAGTTATTGTTGCTTGAAAATGGGCCTGATCTCTTCAAGGTTTATTTTTCTGTTCTATTAAAGAAGGTTTAGAGTAGTCTTTACTTTAGAGCTTGTTTAGTCCTGTTACTAAGACATAATGTCTTTGGGGTCTCTCATAATATGCCAGGTGTTCGATGAAGTCTCTCCACTATGATTGGTTGGAACTTAAATAGCTCCCAGGTTGTGTGAAAACTGTAAATCATGTAGCTAATAACTACTAGTCTCTCCATTGCCTAACACTGTATAGTTTCACCATATGCATTTACATCTTAGTATCCAGCAAAGATTTAAGGGGAATATTGTACAGATTTCTGAAGTTATTTTTCTACATAATTCTCTCCTTTCCGACACTCTGTGCCTTCCAGAGCCTTTATCCTCCACAAATTCCAACATATTTCTCTTCAACTCAGCCATACTGTTGGATTTGGCTTTGGTTCCCCTCTCTAGGGCACATTGCTGTCATGTGCCTACAAGCCAAAAGCTAGAGTAATCTTAGAGCTCATCTTTTTCTTTCCTTCTCTTAGTGAACACACTACTACACTGCCTCCTGTCCAATATCTAAAAAGCATTATTTTAAGTTTTGTATAATTTTCTAGTTGTTTTTTTATAGTAGAAGAACAAGGTTATACCTAGGAGGACTTAAAAGGGAAGTCCAAGTCTTCACTTTATAGATGAAGCATCAGAAGCACAGAGGGAAGTTATGACATACCTAAGGTCACACAGCTACTAGTAGCAGCATTACACTCAGAACATATGTTGGCTAACTCTAATACATCTCTACCCCAGTATTCCACCTCCTACAGAATGCTTAATAGAAGGTGGTATATTCATTTCCTAGGATTGTCAGAGCAAATTACCACAAACTAGGTGGCTTAAAACAATTGAAAGGCATCATTTCACAATTCTGAAGACCAAGAATCTGTATTCAGGTGTCAGCAAGCTTCTGGAGGCTCAGAGAGAGAATCCATTCTATGACTCTCTTCTAGCTACTTGTGGCTGCTGACAATCCTTGGTGCTTCATGGTTTATAGATAAATCATTCTAATCTCTGCCTCTGTCTTCACATGTCTGTGTCTTCTCTTCTTATAAGGACACCTGTCATTGAAATTAGTTAATCCAGGATTATTTCATCTGGGATCCTTCATTTAATTTCATCTGCAAAGACTCTCTCCAAATATGACCACATTCACAGGTACTGGGGGTTGGAACTTGGATATATCTTTTGGTGGGGAGTTATATTCAACTCAGGACAGGTAGGAAGGGGAAGGGCAAATAATACTGCCAAATTCACATATCACATAATACAGTTTGGAAATGTTTGTCTCATATAAACACAGATATTGAGGCTGACCCCAGCAGGCTGTATTTTTGGAGAAGCTGAAAGGTTTACATGCAGATCTCTAATGCAAAATTAGATTAATAGTGTTCCACCTCATCTCAGCACAATCATGTTACTAGTTCTCACCTTCTCACCACTTTCTGTACCATTCATTTAACACTACTGTTAATTTAATTGAATCACCCAAGATGTAACAAAGAATGATTATTTTCATTTAATCTAACCTCTTCTTTCTCTAATAACCACATCAGTCATGACTAGAGTCTTGAATCCTGAAAACTGACATGTGGAAGAAATACATTGCTGACAAGGCCTTACCTATGACAGGAAGACTGTCATCACTATAATAATTGTGTTCCTTCTTTGCTGAGATGACCCAACGCCACTTTCAGAGTCTTTTGGGTAAAAGAGAATGTCTGTTATGTGACATATAATTGCTATTTTATCTATCATTTTTCACTAGCCAATAACCTTTGTTTTTCAGCATGATCTCTTATTGTATTCCATTTTTTTCCAACTTTCAATAGTTTCAGTTGGTACATTATGAGACAAGAGAAAAGCAACAGGGAGAATTATCTCACAACAAAACTTAGCAATGAAGCATCATGACAGGACAGCAAAGGCACTTTGTTAAAAACCCATTCCAACATGAATAATTTGACAGCATCAATTTGTTAAGAAAAACTATCTTGGATGGATACCACCCTATGGATAGCATAGGATGGACAGATAGCAACACTCTAAAACTTCATTTACTACAAACACATTCACTAGATTGCAGCTGGGAATACATCTTCCAGCTCAGATTTCACCTGGGTTATAAACCCTACTCAGTACTGAATAGGGGCAACAATTTGGGTTTGCATTATGATATGGACACAAACGATTTAAGTGATATCAAACAGAGTACCCACTGGCATGCCTCTAAAGCTGATTCAAAAGAAACTGGAAAATTAAATTTAATAGGAATGGCTAAATTAAAGAGGCTCATTT
The DNA here is from genome assembly GCF_030020395.1 of Manis pentadactyla. NCBI lineage: Eukaryota > Metazoa > Chordata > Mammalia > Pholidota > Manidae > Manis > Manis pentadactyla. The sequence goes on along the minus strand of NC_080019.1, from coordinate 211,492,499 downwards.
TTTTAAAATCGTTAATGTACAATTACTTGAACAACATTATGGTTACTAGACTCCCCCTATTATCAAGTCCCCCCCGACATACCCCATTATAGTCACTGTCCATCAGCGTAGTAAGATGTTATAGAATCATTACTTGTCTTCTCTGTGTTATACTGCCTTTTCTGTGCCCCGCCCCCTCCGGCTACATTATGTGTGCTGATCGTAATGCCCATTTTTCCCCCTTAATCCCTCCCTTCCCACCCATCCTCCCCAGTCCCTTTCCCTTTGGTGACTGTTAGTACATTCTTGGGTTCTGTGAGTCTGTTGCTGTTTCATTCCTTCAGTTTTTTCTTTGTGCTTATATTCCACAGATGAGTGAAATCATTTAATACTTGTCTTTCTCTGCCTGGCTTATTTCACTGAGCATAATACCCTCTAGCTCCATCCATGTTGTTGCAAATGTAGGATTTGTTTTCTTCTTATGGCTGAATAATATTCCATTGTGTATATGTACCACCTCTTCTTTATCATTCATCTACTGATGGACACTTAGGTTGCTTCCATTTCTTGGCTATTGTAAATAGTGCTGCGATAAACATAGGGGTGCATATGTCTTTTTCGAACTGGGCTCCTGTATTCTTAGGGTAAATTCCTAGGAGTGGAATTCCTGGGTCAAATGGTATTTCTATTTTGAGCATTCTGAGGAACCTTCATACTGCTTTCCACAATGGTTGAACTAGTTTACATTCCCACCAGCAGTGTAGGAGGGTTCCCCTTTCTCCACATCCTCTCCAACATTTGTTGTTGTTTGTCTTTTGGATGTTGTCCATCCTAACTGGTGTGAGGTGATATCTCACTGTGGTTTTAATTTGCATTTCTCTGATGATAAGCGATGTGCAGCTTCTTTTCATGTGCCTTTTGGTCATCTGAATTTCTTCTTTGGAGACGTATCTGTTCATATCCTCTGCCCATTTTTATTGGCTAATTTGCTTTTTGTTTGTTGAGGTGCAGATATCGGCAATTGAAGAGAACTTAGGGCTCAAACTTCTCATTTTAAAGATAAAGATACTGACAGTCAGAGAGAGGCAATGATTTACCCAATATGGGTAAATTAAAAATAGAAATGGGGTCAGAAATCACATTTAAAATAGAAACGGGGTCAGAACCCATGACCTCATTCTGGTGGTGTCTCTACTCAACAACTTGTTTCTCAAGGCCATGGGGCAGATGTTAGGGTTTCTCAGAGTTCATACCTTTACATCTCTTTCCTCTTTCCCTCTATGATCTCATTCTTTTTCACAGCTTTTATTACCATTGACAGACTAAAATCCAAATTTTCTCCAGTGCTGACTTCTCTGAACTCTACACTTACAGTCAACAGTTCTGCTTGTATGTTTTACCAACCTCTAAAACTTAATATGCAAATGCAAACTTTCAATTCCCATCCTTCCCACTAAAATCCTCCTGCTCCCCAATTGTTCTCCATCTACTAGATGGCACTACCATCTTACCAGCTCCTCTACTCAGAAACTAAGATAATCAGCCTTGAAATGGTATCTTTTGTTTACCCTTGTCCTATATCCAACCCATCAATAAAATTCCCAAAGTATATCTCAGAAAACTTTCTATCCATTTTCACTGCCACCAACACAGTCCAAGGTTCCAACATTTCTCTCCTGAACTACCTCCGAACTAGACTCTCTGTTCTGATTCTCCCACACAGCACCATATTTGATTTGCCACATAGCAGCCAGGGTGACTGTTTAGAAGCATTCCATTCAGAATAGAAGTCAAATCTCTCATTACTACCTACAAGGTCAGACATTATTTGGCTCTTTACTTCCTTCTCTCACCTCCTTGCATGCCACCCTTTCCCTTGACCAGTTTGCTCTAGTCATACTGACCTCTTAAATTCCCCCAAACACTTCATGCTCTTTCTACTTCAAGGCTTTTGAGTATTCTCCTCCCTTTATCAAGAATTATCTTCTCTCTAATCTAGAAAACTGGTTCCTTTTATATCTCAGGGCTCATGGTAATTGTCACTTATAAAAAGAGGTTTTCCTCAGACCACCCATCTAAACTAAGCCCAAGCTTCTGTCTGTTCCTCTCTACAGAAGCACCTTAATTGTTTCCTTCACAGCACTTGCTACAGTTTGTGATCACTTATGGTTATTGGTTATTATCCATCATGTGTCTCTCAGCAAAATGCCAACAAGAATCAAATCTGTCTTTCTTACAGTTTCAATGTTGTATCACTTGCATCTGGCACATCGTAGGTACTCAATAAGTATTTTTTGAATTAACAAAAATGGAGAATATTTACAGCACTGTTCTCTCTGCCCAAAGAGGACACAAATTTATGGGCTTCCATTCTATGTTAGCATATTCGTGAAGTATAAGGCATGTCACAACTGAAGATTGCTAAAATGCTGAAGGTTGTCAACTCTTATTCTCTCGAGACCCTTATTGAACAGTATCTCATCCATCAAGAGTGACTTAAATTCAGCTCTGCTTGAAGACAGAATGAAATTACTTCACCCAGACCCTTATGAACTTATGATTTTATAAAAAATCCATAAGCTCTCATCCTTCCAGCACACTGAGATAACTAGATAATTACCCTTTTGATGAAAAAGGAACCCTTTTTATAGCTAACCTCACTGAATTATGGACCTCAAAATTGAATTGGTATCTAATAGACATCAAGAACCCCCTACCTACCAGTTTCCAGCAAAGATGAGAGAAAATTTGTAGTGATATATGGGGGGCTGAGGGCAGTGCTCCCAGAGCATCCTTTCTGCTGTCTCCGGTGACTCTTCACTGTGAGCACCAAAGTCCACAGATGTCTATTAGGTGCCCTCCTTGGTTTGTGAGCCAGTCCCTAACAGAGCAGAAGAGGCATTAGTTGCCCCACCTTATCTGTTCATGGGTTTTGAAACTCAGTCATTCAATTGAAGATTTTGAATGAATTTCATTTTAGATGTAACTGTCTCCATTCCAACCATGCTGACCAAGATCAGAGGGCTCTGTCCTGATGGGATGTTCGTTTCCACACTGCAATGTACTTATTCCAGAATTCCAGTCTATTCTCCAGTGTCTTGATACCTGTCTGAGCCCCTGTCCCCAGTTTTCACCATTACTGACTGAGCACTTACATCAAAGAACTGATTCCCGGGACCACACCAGTAACTCCCCACCTGGCTTGTATCCAGAGCCCACAGTTTGTATGTCTGACCCATGACCCTCCAGTTTATTGGCACTGCTCAGTTATCAGTAATGCTTCAGAGTAAGCACTCTCCAGATAGCTACTTTAGTCTGCAACAAGACCATTAGTCTCACTCTGAGAATTTCTTTCCTAAGTCCCCATTTTTAGGAACTCAGACACAGACATTTAGTTAAACAGATCCAAGTTATCATGCTCCCAGGAAGCCCACACTTTTACCTGGTCTCTCCATATTAATTCTCTGTTATTTCTTTTCATACAACTGTCAGTTCAAAGGCATAATCTTATAAACCTTTACTTTCTAAACATCAGCATTGGAAAATTTCATTATTTTCAGTTAAGATACAACATACAGTGACAAATATAACCTCAAAAAGCTGAACAACTTTTTTTCCCCTTGAGAGTTTTTGCACAGCTTTCCATATGTGGTACCCAAGGACATTTCTTTTCTCTGTCTGCTAACATGGAATACAGCAAGGTTACTTTAGATAATAAAAGCCCTGTGCTGACAAAGATGCTTTTGAAAAGTCATTCAAAGAGGAACACTGTTGATAGCTTCATTAAAATAAAATGCCACATCCTTGTGAAGTTAAGTCTCTGGACTGTGGTTAAAAGTTTGGTCAGCTCCAAATACAATGGAAAGTCTTTGGAGAACCATATTTTTCTCAAGCTGGCCTCACCAAAGATAACAGAATATAAATCCAGATTCTTTCAGCCCATTTATAATTTTCTTTCCATGTCATGCAGGGGTTTCCATGTGAAGGAAAGATCAACAAAATTAGATGACAGAGAGGTTCTATTCTGAACACCAATATATAACACTAGTAATAGAAAGCATGGTAATCCTGATATTAGAACAATTTCATGCAAGTTAAAACAACAATTAGATACCATTTTTGCTCATCAGCTAAACAAGAATGCTTAAATTTGAATGTTGGCCAGTATGCAAGGAAATGTTATTCCCATACACTTGTTATTGTGAGAGTTTATCTTATAGCCTTTCTAATAGATATTTTGAAGGTAAAGTGCAGATACTCTTAAATTCATTGATTCCTCTCAAGGTATCTTAGAGAGGTACTTGCACATGTGCAGAAAATGACCTTATTGGTATTCTCACTACCGCACTGTTTATAATAGGAAAAATAATCAAAACTCACCCAAATGCCCATCATCGGAGGAACGGTTATATGCACATTTATTCAACAAATGAAAGTAATGAGGTAGATTTGCATACATAATTACCTGGGAAGATATGAACACAATACAAATAATATAATCCCACATGCACAGAAAAGAGAAACCTATTTAAGTCTTCACATATGCAAGTACATGCACAAAATAAATACACATTTATTTAAATGTATGTGAAAAGGTTGTTAAGAAAATACTTAATATATCACATATCTGATAAGGGACTGTATCCAGAATATATAAAGAATGCTTACAATTCAATAAAAGGACAAGTAACCAATTTAAAAATTGACAAATAATTTGAATAGACAGCTCTCCAAAGAGATACACAAATGCCTAATAAGTTCATGAATGATGCTCAAGATTATTAGTCATTATAAAAATGCAAGTTGAAACTAAAATGACATATCGCTTTATACTCACAACAATGGCTATAGACAAAAAGATAGACAAGAACAGTGCTAACAAAAATGTGGAAAAGTTGGACTCCTCATACATTGTTGGCGGGAATGTGAAACTGTACAGCTGTTTTGGAAAACAATTTATCAGGTCCTCAAAAAGTTAAACACAGAGTTACCACAGTACTCAGCATTTCCACTCCTAGTCATATAGCCAAGAGAATTGAAAACGTATGTCCACACAAAAACTTGTATAGGAATGTTCATAAAGTATTACAATAGCCAAAAAGTGGAAACAACCCAAATTTCAACTGATAGGTTGGTAAACAAAATATGGAATACCTTTATGATAGAATATTATTCCACCATAAAAAGCAATAAAATACCAATACATGCTGCAAAGTGGATGAACCATGAAAACATTACTCTAAATGATAAAAGTCAGACACAAAAGGCTTATTGTATGATTCCACTTACATGAAATATACAGAATAAGCAAATCCATAGAGAGAGAAAACATATTAGAGGTGACCAGGGGTTGAGGGGTGAGAACAGTGGGGCACAAATGCTAACGGGTGATTAAAATGTTCTGAAATCAATAGTGGTGATGGCTGTACTCTGTGAAAATGCTAAGAACCACTGAATTGTACATTTTAAAAGGGTGAATTTTATGGTTGCTGGATTACATCTCAAAAAAGCTGTTATTAAAATAAATAATTTTGGAAAAATCTTGAATAGCACCCATCAAGCTAATAATAACATTGGTTACTTTGGGGGAGGTGATTACTATATTTTTTAAGAACAAGAATTCTTGTATTTCATATTACTATATAATTTAAAGGATATTGAAAAAAAGAAAGAAGTCCTAAGCACCACTCAAAACGGCACAGTATCAGGAGATACACATAGTAGTGTGTTTTACCCTTCCTGATTTAAGGACAGATATTCATTGCAGAAAATAAGCTCTCTTTTTTTGAGCACTTTTCTAGGCCCTAGGTATATAAAAATGAATAAGCTGTGTTTTTTTTCCTCTTCCAGGAATTTATGATGCATGTAAAAGTAGAGATAAGCACATAGACAATTGTTAAACAGTGTGCTAAATGCTACAGTAATATCCAGCTATGGAAGCACAAGGGCTGGGACCCAGCAGAGAGGAGTTGAACTTTAAAAGATATGCAGAAGTTACCCAAGCAGAGAAGAGGTAAAGGCAGACACTGAGAACAGTGGACAAAAGTCTG